>NW_011365167.1:0-1991 GCF_000735185.1 Notothenia coriiceps | reverse complement strand
CGACTCCTCCGCTCGCATCTCCTGTGGGCGGGATTAAGACACGAGGAAAGGCGTCGAGGAGAGGAGTCGAGGAGGGGAATTAGAGAAATGAGAAATCTTCTCTGTCTGCCCTTTTAAAACCCACTTTTATGCAATTGTATTGTTGTACTTCCTTTTTTTACTTTTACTTTCTCTTTTAAAATGTGTTTAGTTGCTTTAGTTCATTTCATTTTCTGAACTATAAAGGTTTTTGCTTTTATGTGAAAGCACTTTGAAACTTAGTTTGAAAGCCGCTTTATAAATAAAGTGTATTATTATTTATTACCTATTCTATTACTTAGAAAGAAATAGAAATTTTAAAAAAACACGTCTAAGTCTGCCGCCATACAAACACATCAGCATTGGATCTCCTTTAACTGTGCATTAGCTTGTACAGAGCAGGCCTCTGTGTGTGTACTGAATTCCTGAGCGGATGTTCATTAAAGTTGATTTAAAGACTCGTATCGACTTACCTTCACAACTTCTGGAGCCAGATAAGAGTGAGTCTCCTTCAGTCGGGATATGGAGCTGTGGCTCAGCCCCCCCACCACCGCCATCAGAGTGTTGAAGTTCTGCAGAAGCAGGAGTTTCTAGTGACAGTGAAATACATGGAGATATATACAAAATATAATAGAATACAAGACAACCATCAAAGAAAAGCTGAAATGAAAAAAAACATTTAAATAGCTTTAAGTAGTATGAACACATTAGTTTGTTTCCTAGGTACATTTAATGAGATTTGGCATCAGATTTCAGTCCAGAGGTGATCTAAATACTGAATTGATCAGAATATATTTATATTTATATTTCAGTGTAAAAATGGCTTATTAACACATTGTTGGAAGTATGCTTATTTGCTTTCCTGCTGAGAGTAAGATGGGAGGATTTAGAGCACACTCAGTTTGTACATTAAATACGAGGCTGTCGCTCTCAGACGCTTCACTTATCTATCTATGAAACTACACTGACTTCAATTCTATATGTTCTGTATAATAATATTGTATATTCAATCAGTAGCGTAGGCAGAAATGTACTTTAGGGTGGGCCTGTAAAAAATAGGGTCGGCCAGATTTTTCTTCTGCGCATCAGAAGCTAACAACAATCACCGCCGGTACCGGTGGCAGATTACTTTTAGAATACTTTTGGAATACTTTCTTTTTCCATAACAGATGGGTATGTTTTGGTGAACAGGAGACACGTATTTTACTCTTTTAATGGCTTATGAAGAGCACAAACACAACACAACATCTTGGTGTCATTCTGGACAGCTCTCTCATCGGCACCACACATACAAAACACCCGGACTGCATTCTTTGTACTGTCTTAAAACCTTTCCTTAGAATATGTTATGAATTGTAAGGTGTCCTTGGGTGCTTTGAAAGGCGCCACTAAATAGAATGAATTATCATTATTATTTATTATTATTATCTGAAGGATGTAATAACCTTTAAAACTTTTTCCAGTCACTTGCCCCCATGCATTCAGCAGCAGCAGGCAATTCACCGTTATAAATGTCATCATTTCGACAATAAAGAAATGCTACATAAACGTTATCTTGCACGTTTTATCGAACCATCTCCGTTTCTAACTTTCAATATATTTAAAAAGAGATCTCTCTCTCATCTGCGTACGGGGGCGGGGGCCTCACAGACACGCTGCATCTCTCTCGCTCACAGACATGCTGCAGCGCTGTGAAGTGTGCACAAAATTCTGCCGGTAATGAATATTACATTCTGTGAGGAAACCTTTCCACCAATAATTCCAATAAGTATTCCAAAATGTATTCACTTCAGGTTTACGAAAGTAACTGTAATCAGATTACTTGTTTTTCAAATGTAACGCCAGCTGAATACACTTGATTTTTGTATTCTGATTACGTAACGCCGTTACGTATATTCCGTTACAACCCAACCCTGTGTATATCTCTCCGGACTGTCCACCCACCTCTCCGCCTCTTCCAAGGGACGAGGGAA
>NW_011365166.1:0-2154 GCF_000735185.1 Notothenia coriiceps | reverse complement strand
AGGATGATGTTTTATAATAATATATCTTGAGTATTATCATAAAAATAGCACGTTTATTTATTTTAACAAACCACGTTCTCCAAGTAAAATCTATAGAACATATAATGTTTAATCTTTTTGAAAAATAGAGATCGGACCATCAGTAACAGATCATCAGTCTTGTGTACAGATCAGTCCGATAAAGTCATGCCAAAACAGCGACATTTTATGCGATAAATACGGGTTTAAATATCAGCATTTGCCACGGAAGGCGAGTGGCAGCTACCGTAAACCTTCTCTTAACTCTTAACTTGTGGCATTTACTTGCCACGGCAAGTTGTGGCATATACTTGCCACGGCAAGTTGTGGCATATATAAGTTGTGGCATATACTTGCCACGGCAAGTTGTGGCATGGTTGTGGCATATACTTGCCACGGCAAGTTGTGGCATGTGGCATATACTTGCCACAGATACCACATCTGTGGCATATACTTGCCACAGATACCACGGAGTAGCGGCCTCTGTGGCAGATGCCGGAAGTACTTGCCACTGCCTGCAGATGCCACGAAATGAGCCAGGCCCTACTGTTCTATTGATCCCTTTTCTAAACCAGCTTGCCTTGCCTCACATGTCCAGAGACACAACCCAGTCTCACGGCATTTCGTGTTAGTCACGACATTTAATCTATTGATTCGTGTTTACCAACACGATTTTCCCCTTTTTTTCTTGTCACACAGAACGATTTTAAAAGTAATGTATTTCTATTGGTAGTATGTTTCGTGCCTGCAGCACGTCTTTTTGTCCGTTCGGGTCTTGGAAGACCGGAAGCTGGAGTTCATAAAAACATGTTCTTACTCAATATCAAGCCACTTGATTATGATTATACATTTTAAATCGTATAATGTCAGACTTTTTTTGTCTTCTGTGAGGAAAATAAATGGGGCTCAGAGCCTCAGAATACTGAAATCTGTATTTTTTTAAATCTTTTTTTCCTTCTAATTTGTTATTCTTTTATAAATAACACACTGTTATTTAATCACCAATAACACACAATTATCCTTGTTTTTATTTATTTGTTTAATTCCATAATCTCTGGCTTTTTTGGCGTCCGTCAGGAACTGAATTTCAAAATAAAAATAACCGGAAACAGACGTAGGCCGATGGGACATTTCGAAATAAACATTATTACTAGTAAAAATAGATTTTTTGATATCCTCCAGAAATGAATAAAAGCTAAATCGGCTTGCCAAAATCAAGGTGCGAAACAAAATCCACAAGACACAAACACATCAGCAGCTATTGATTGTTTGGACAATAGCTTGTTTAAACTTGCTCTCATAAAACAGGGAAGAACAAAGAAAGGTACCATCGAAAAGTGACTACAGGCAATGTGCCTGTTTTAAGGAGTTGCCATTATCTTTTAACCAAAGAATAGAAGGTATGGTAAAATAGTTAATGTTTTGCCTCCCGATGAAAAATGCTTTTGTCTTTTATAACTTCTGACAGACTTGTACATTTGAAAGTAAAGATTATTTTAATAAAGTTAGCTGCCATTTTGGAAACATTTAGATAGTGTGAACCCCCTAACAGAGAGCTTCAAGGAGGGCAGTGCCAGACGGTTCACAATGAAATACCTCTACAAATATTTGATGGATTGTTATGAAATGAAAGGCACATATCCATGATGCCCAATCAATGCATTATTTTGACTTTGGTGACCCCTTGACCTTTTGACAATCCATTCTAGGTAGTCAAAATCTGAAATAGACGTCCATGATTCCCAGAGGATACATCTTTAAAACCTGGTCCACTGACTTTTATTCTATAGCAGGACGTTTTTATCTGTGTGAATTGTATAAATAACTGTGAGCATGATGCCATGTCGACATGGAGAATTATCTTAAAGCACTGCTGTTGCCTGAAGAGTCTGAGAGGGAAATTGCCGTAATTCCAGCAGTCAGTTCATCTTCCAGTGAGTTTTACAACCTGTGATAAGATTATAAAGTTGTGTGTGCTCTACTTACATTCCCTTTGGATGACTTGTTTGTGTCTGTCTGTCTGTCTGTCTGTCTGTCTGTGTGTGTGTGTGTGTGTGTGTGTGTGTGTGTGTGTGTGTGTGTGTGTGTGTGTGTGTGTGTGTGTGTGTGTGTGTGTGTGTGTGTGTGTGTATATAC
>NW_011365165.1:0-1210 GCF_000735185.1 Notothenia coriiceps | reverse complement strand
TCCACAGCCCAGACTGAGCTGGAGACGGATGAGGTGGTCCCCCGGCTGCTGTCCGGGCAGGAGGCGCACCTGTCCTCCCGACACACCGTCCGCTCCCTGCGGCGCCGCGGCCAGCGCTCCCTGCACGGCCCGGGCAGAGGACCCTCTGACCCGGATCACATCATCCTGTCACTGCCCGCTTTCGGAAGGAGCCTCTATTTAAATCTGACGCGGGACAGCGCGTTTCTCTCCCGGGACTTTGTGGTGGAGGAGCGGCTGAGCGGGGAGCAGAGCCCGGCAGTGAGCAGCCTGTCCCGGGAGCAGCTCTGCTTCTACTCCGGCTCCATCATCAACCACACCGACTCCCTGGCGTCCCTCAGAACCTGTGGAGGCCTGGTAAACTGTTCTTCTCTTTTTGGACCTGTTGATAGCTTTCATGTAATTCCGAAATCACAGTAGCTCCACATTGTAGAGAATGTATTTAATGATTACATTAAGGCAGGCTGGTTGACAGTAGCTCAACTCCCCTGAAGCCCCTTTAGCATCAGGTTAAGGCTATGAAGGTAATCTGTTGGACCTGCGGACCTGCAGGGGGTCAATCAGTTCAAAGTTACACTTTGCAGTCAAACACTACAATCTAACAAAACTGCATTTTAAATGTGGGGATGCCAAAGATAAATCTGCCAGAATGAAAATTGCGGAACTGTTTCTAAAATTATTCAAAATATATGTACAGTGTGGATGGAATGGACCAGCGTTCAAAACATGAAGCCACTCAATTTTCACTTACTAGCTTTTATGGAGCACTGACAGCCTCTCAGTCACATCATGGAAGATGAGCAAACTGTCTTCCGATGACGAAAAATAAAAACTAGTATGTTTATGAAAAGGTTGTCAAACTGGTTCTGTAAACATTTCAAATTGATTGCGATACAGTGAAATACGAAGATCCCTCCAGCTAATTGGGATAGATAAAATGGGCAAAATGTATATAGGGAGGTCAAACCCTCTAAATCAGGGGTTCCCAAAGTGTGAGGCGCGCCTCCCCTGGGGGGCGCCAGAGAGCTTCAAGGGAGGCGCAGCCGCCAGAAAACAATAAAGAGAAACAGTGAAATGTAGCTAGTTAACTTCATGGATGCGAGCGGCAAAATATGGATATATTTGTAGTGAAGTTACCTAAAGTGAGAGAGGAGACAGCGTCTGTCAGAAAACAGAGGAAGTAGGACAGTGA
>NW_011365164.1:0-1596 GCF_000735185.1 Notothenia coriiceps | reverse complement strand
CCCCTGTGTGCCTTGGTCAGTCTAATAAAGTAACCAGTTACTTTTTTGAGAGCAGTAACTATAACTATTACTAGAACTTTTTAAAAGTAACTTGCCCAACACTGCTCACGACAGGCCGTGGTATATGCTCATTATATCACAGCTAAGGGGCTTGGTTCGGCCCGAAGCGAAGCGGAGGGTCGACAACCCCCTTAGTTCTGTTGTGCCATATAATAAATAAACATATGGATATGATTGTGCTTTTTCTTCCCTCACAATGTAAATTGTGCTTGTTGTGTTTTATTGTTTTACCAGCTGCAATGCAGAATTCATAGATTCATACAAGAGAAATGCTTTGAAACACCATTATCATTAAACTAGGGAAATAAATGAATGTTTGAATGACTAATAGCAGTCATTTGGATTTGGTCTGACACTTCTTTTGGATGTATGACAGCATGAGGTAGAGCTTGAAAGGGCTACATTTTATACAGAATGACAAATCTGAGCTGGCAACCCTGAAATCGACTCCGTGCTTGCATGACCACACTGCAGGATGGACATTTTCATCAAAGTAAGTGGTAGCAGTTTTATCAGATGGTTTTGATATTCCGGGCACTGGTGGAAGTTGTGTGTTTTCACTTGTTAACATTCTGCACTCATGTTGCAGCCGGGCATTTGGACCTGATAAGTGAAGCTGAAGTTAAATAGAAATTGCTCACCTCCCACTTGTTTTCCTGCGTCTGCCTCTTTAGCCGGATGGTCCAATTATCGGCTGCAACCTCTGCACAATGGGCAATGGTCATGGCTATGGGACAGGACAGGTCCAGGCCGGGGGGGCCGTACGTGACTGCGGGGCTCAGGAAAAGCTCTGACCCCTCCTCGGACACAGAGCTGCACCACAGAAAAACAGTTAAGTTACATATCAAAACAACAAATGTTAAGAATCCTAACTCCTCTTGAATTACTAGACTGTAGGGGTGTAACCGTATTCGTCCGAACGCCTTTTTTTGAAGGGAAAAAAGTCTGTCACTCAGGGCAGTATCCATTACACTATATATAATCCAGGGGCGGTATTGCGCCTAAAAGCTGTTTGCCTGCCGCCCTTAAAGAGCAACTTCCAGGTTAAAGACACCTGTGAATAAATGTGTAGGAAAATGATGAATACACTAGATTTTCCCCAAAAATATACAGAAATATACACTACACTGACATCTGGCGTCGTTTTTGTAATACATTTTCACTTCCGCATAAAAAAGCCTCGGCACGTGACCTCCCGCGTGTGACGTAACATGGGGGAAACAAGGGGGAGAGCGGCCGGTGTAACGTATTAATAAACATGGATCCCAATGCTAGTTTCGACACAGAAGACACAGAAGAAGTTGAACATGAATATTCGAATGCATATGACGGACCACAACCTTATAATTATGAGCCTGCTAGGCGTCCAAGAGACCAGGAGCAGCCAAGGATTAGAAGAAATAACGGCCATTGGAGAGAAATTGAGCTGTGGTGTGAGGAGAACCAGTAGAGAACTGGGCAGCTGTCTTGGTGAGTGACCGGCGTTAGCTACAGAATGTTAGCTAACGTCACATCACAACATTGTAAAGTTAGCTA
>NW_011365163.1:0-1665 GCF_000735185.1 Notothenia coriiceps | reverse complement strand
AGGAAACAAATGTTAGCTAGGTAGCGCGCTTAGCTTAGCTATCTATCTAACAAGCTAGGAAATAAATGTTAGCTAGGTAGCGCGCTTAGCTTAGCTATCTATCTAACAAGCTAGGAAACAAATGTTAGCTATCGACTAGCTATGACCAACTTTGTGGCTCTGGTTATTAAAATGTGAATTATAATTGAACCATGTGTGATTCGACTTGTTATTGTTGTTGTATTGCAGCAGACGCTCATCAGTGTAATGCCTCTACTATACGCCTTCTGAATAGAGGAATCACATGTTGGTTATAACTCCATACCAGTTCATTGAAAAGCTCAAAAACAGTAGCAATAGCTATCCTACTGCAAAGGTGAATAGTGATATAGGTTTGATAAGGACTGTTTGTCCACTGAAACTGAATAAGAGTATGACTAAGATAAAGAAATGTAAGAGGCTTGACTTTCCCACGCTTCCTTCAAACGGTCCTCCCTGTGAACCGTCCCTCTGAGATGAATCATGGAATAAGGGTTTTATTCTTATACGTCTTGGTTGAGGTGAACTACTGGGAACAATAAGCATTAACCTCATAAAACATGGCGTCTGGGGTCAAAGAAGAAGAAGAAGCAGCTCCTGTATTTCCTCTCATCTTTCCTACAGACCCTCTCTCAGCTCCTCTTCCTCTCCTCTGCGTGGCTCTCAGGACATTTCTGTAATTAAAGCCAAATGACTTCTGCCTTCTTTTACCCACAGCTGCTCCCATGTAACCACTGCTATTAAAGATACCAGATAAAAGACACGTTTACGGCCTGTAATGATATTGCAATTGATTCACAAACAGTTTAAGTACAAGTGTCACTAGGGACACTAAACAGGACGTATTTAAAATACATCTGACGAACAAGAGTTCAAGTTTAATACAGAAACAAAACCAAGCTAAAACCAAGATTTTGTGTTCAGAGATTTGTTTGTTTTGTGGGTTGTTGCACTTGTTTGTTAAAAAGAAAACTTTGGTAATTAAATTTACCAAACGGCATTCACTGTCTCATGGTCTATGTTCTTGGGAGTGGGAAAAGAGGAGAGAGTGCACATGCTATGCTGCGCCTAGGTTCCCCTAGATCTGGGCGTAACGAAGCTATGAAGGCAGAAGGATGTTAGAGCCACATTTATTTTGAGATTTGACCAGAAGTGATTCGAAAAATATAATTTTTCTCAGAAGTCCAAAAAGAAAAATACACTTTTGTCGAAAAACAAACACTTACCCTAACTACCTAACATGAGTATTGATAAGTCTGAACCCTGGTTTAAAGCAGGTAAGATGTAATACACACAGATGTATGACAAAGGGTAAATAGTTAGTCGTAGTTATTATGTACCGACCATGCATACCAATACATCACTCTCCAAAGGACAAGGGAGGATTTCTGGCAGATTCAAGTTTAGAGGGAGAGTTTAAGGATCCCATCACCTCCACACACGCTCACACCAGAGTTCACACCAAACACACCGAGTGTTACCTGATATTCTGCCCCCCCTCATGTCAGAGGTTCCTCCAGATGGGAGTTTTGTTCCAGACCCTTTGTGACCTCCAGAGGCACTGGAGTGTGATCCCTGCAGACCCCAATATCCCCCCAAATATCCTCCCGAAAATCCCACGAAAACACCCCCCAATATCCCCCCCCA
>NW_011365162.1:0-2262 GCF_000735185.1 Notothenia coriiceps | reverse complement strand
CACACTTAAAAATAACAAGAATACAGTTTGAAAGGGGAGTGATTTGTAAAATATCCATAAAGAAAAAGAAATCTGAGCTTTTTTCAAGTGGGGTTTGAACCTGTGACCCCTGATCCGAACACCAACACACAACCCACTGCACCACATGCCTCCCCACACATTTTTTCGACATCTTTTACACATTTTCTTCTGTCATATTTCAGACTTTTTTCACACCTTCTTTAGCATTCCTTGCACAAAGCTCAAATAAATGTAATTAAAAAAAAAGTGCAATCTCCATCCAAGATTTTGTGACGTCAAAGTATAACTTGTCATGAATCGAAATACTCAAGTAAAGTACCTCAAACACACACACACACACACACACACACACACACACACACACACACACACACACACACACACACACACACACACACACACACACACACACACACACACAGTGAAAGTGTACTCCTGTTTCTCTCAGTCTCGGTACAATGGACTCTCTTCCTGTCAGGAAGCTGCGCTGAAACATTTAAACTGTCGGAGAAAATCCTTCATCTCGCTGTAAACTAAACACTGTGTTCAAACTCTGAGGGAAATATTTATAACATTTCACACATTTTCTGGAAATCAGTTTGTCCCAATTTTTCATGCATTTTCCAGATATTTTACTCATATTTTTAAATGTGTTAACAATTTGTTGTGATATTTTTCAGACATCTTCTGTGTTTCAAAGTTCTCTATGAATACCGGTACATGCATTATTTGTATTAGTTATTAAAAACCACGCACTGATTAATGTGTTTTAGCTCTCCCTACTGTTGTAAAAAAGTGATAAAAGACACTGTTATGAATGATTTCTCTACATTCTGCTTCCCTGTATTCAAACTGCTGACGCTGTGCTGTGATTGGCTCCCGCTCTCAGGGTTACCTAGGCGACGAGAAGGCGTTCATCGCCACGCAGGGCCCGATGGTGAACACGGTGAACGACTTCTGGCTGATGGCGTGGCAGGAGGAGGCGCCGGTCATCGTGATGATCACCAAACTGAAGGAGAAGAACGAGGTGAGCGGACGAGGGTTTCAATAAAGCTTTACAACTTCAAATTAAAAACCTATGGTCGATGCTGAAGTTAAAGTAAACGCACAATGTTTCTTTATTTTTTTGTCATTTTTTAAAATATTTTTCCAACGGTTTGTATGCATTTTCTGCAACTTATCGATTTGTTCTGATATTTTTAAAGAAATGTTTTGCTACTTTTTCTCGATATTTAACTTTTTTTCAACACTTTTTTTTTTTTTTTTTTTTTTGTGGATAATTTATATAATTTTGTTTGGATATTTATCCAAAGAATCCTGTCTTTTTTGGACATTTTGCTCACAGACGAATACAATAAAATACTGTATTTGTTTTTTTTGTACTTTTTCAATACTTTTATCACGGTTTATAGGCATTTTTTGCATAAAGTTGTCAAATAAATCAGTTTGTTTAAAACAATATAAGCTTGTTTGTATAAAATAATCACATTGTGTGTGTGTTTGTTTCTCTGCAGAAGTGTGTCCTGTACTGGCCGGAGAAGAGGGGGATCTATGGGAAGGTGGAGGTGCTGGTGAACAGCGTCAGAGAGTGTGAACACTACACCACCCGCAGCCTCACACTCAAGGTACACACACACACACACACACACACACACACACACACACACACACACACACACACACACACACACACACACACACACTCTCTCTCTCTCACACTCACTCACACTCTCACACACACACACACACACACACACACACACACACACTCAGGGCAAGGGTTGAACTGTGAAGCCTATTCCTAGTATACATTTTAAACAGTTCTTCAGACATCTATGTTTCTGGGGGATTTTTTCCAATATTTTAATAATCTTTTTTAAAAACATTTTGTGGACCATTTATATAATTTTCCTCCAAAAATGTTCACTTTTGTTGTTGTTGACATTTTACAATTTTAATCAATTTTTCTGGAATCTTCTTTTAGATGTTTCACACATGCTTACAGGTTCTTGTCTTGCAGCAGATAAAGAGTCTCTGTGTTTCTTCGTCTGGTGTGTGTTGGTGTGTGCAGAGTGGGAATCAGACCCGGGACCTGCAGCACTTCTGGTACACGTCGTGGCCTGACCACAAGACGCCCGACTCCACGCTGCCGCTGCTGCAGCTGATGGGAGACGTGGAGGACCAGAGGGCGGCGGCCATCTTGGGACCCGTCATCGTGCACTGCAGGTACAGAGAGAAAAA
>NW_011365161.1:152464-178456 GCF_000735185.1 Notothenia coriiceps | reverse complement strand
GGGGGGGGGGGGCAGCTGAAGAGTGCCTGGTGTGTTCAGGATGTGCAGTGCACTCACGCAGTAGCTTGGTGACGATGGGGGGCCGTTTGGACTCTGGTTGGTAGATGCCCAGGAAGTAGACTGGGACCCCTGACAGGGCGATGCCAATGCCAATCAGGGAGTTGATGGTATCGCAGTAGAGAGGGACCGCCACCAGGAACACAGTACACATGCAGAAAATCACCGGGTACACTAGAGACAGCTTTAAGGAGAGAAACACAAGACAAGACTGGTTAGTCTTCATTGGCTCTGACATGACAGAGTAACATGGTCATTGGAAGTAAAGACAACATTTAGCCTGAGGGGAGTCATATTCTGGATAAAACGGAATTCTGCATATTAAAGTTATACATTTATAAGAAACAAACTTTGATATTCTACGAAATTAAAGTGGTACAACCCCCCTCCAAAAAGAAATACAAAATGTGAGGTAACATCTTGAATATTCCCTAAAATTATAAAATCATTCATTTAATAGATCAAATATTGAATATTCCAAAAAATGTTCAAATGAAAATTTAGGAGAAAAATAATCTATTTATATTTAAGAGGGGACAAAAATAAAAATCCTCTGAGATAATTAAATGAAACATTTAGAAGAAAAAAATCAACCTTGAATATGATATTAAAATCCTTATTTAGGAGATAATAAAGAAAGGGTCTTGCTTTGAGAGGTCGGGGTCTGTCGGGCTCCTTCCAGCGCAGGTAGATCTGCCCGGCGATGGAAAGCCCCATGAAGAACCAGTAGCTGAAGCTGTAGTAGTTGATGAGCTGGAACACATCCTCCACTGTCAGGTAGATCAGAGACATGATACACTGCACAGAGGACATAGGAGGAAGGGAGACATCAAACAGTGAGTGACAGTCTCAAACACTCCATTGTATTCTCCTCATACATTTAACTCTTAAGACCTCACACTTTTGCCATAAATGATGCAATATGTATAACACAGCCAAACCAGGCGATAACTTAAAAAGCTAAAAGTATCCCTAGTGATTGATGTGGGCTAAATTGAAGTTTCCTGTTCTTCCTCTGCTAGAATCCAATAATAATGGATCTGTTTTCGTACATTGAAGATGAGAGCAGGGATGGGGGTGAACCTCTCTATGTGGATCATGGACAGAGCGTCTGGGAGGTGACCCTCACGAGATCCCACGAAGAACAACCTGCACACAAGAAACAGAAATGAAGACGGATAACACTGAGGGAAGGATATTATTGAATAACCCGTGCAGATTGTGTCTGTGGTGCTCAGAGTACCTGGAGGCAGCTATAATGGAAGCATTGAGTCCTCCGTAGCAGGACAGAGCCACCGCGATGGGGATGGTCCAGCTCATCACACCCAGAGTGTGATCTGCAAATGTCTGCGCACACGCACACACACACACACACACACACACACACACACACACACACACACACACACACACACACACACACACACACACACACACACACACACACACACACAGGTTAAGAAACTGCACTTTCAACTTAAACACATGCAGCAGTTCTCTGTCTCATCTGCATATGAGGCAAGTGAGGGGGAAACATTTTGTGGATTTTCTTTCTGAGTGGTTCTTTGTGTATGATTTCATAACAGGGGAAAAAATGTCTGACGGGTTCTTTCTTAGTTCCTTTATTTATTTATTTTATCTGTGAAACCGGTGGGAAACATTTTGCCCTAATCATTTTGCTAAATTACTCTTTTTTAAATTGATATGATTAAAATACATTTTTAGCTAAAATAAAGAATGATATATATATTTTAATATTACAGTAATGTTACATACCTTGTAGTAAAATGTATCAAGAAATTAAAACTTACCTGGAAGTAAACATGAACGCTTTGAGTCCCATTTAGAATATGGCGTGGGTGTGCACGTTAGCCTTATGTCGCCAAATGAGAACTACAACAAACAATATATATAAGGCTAACATCATTGTTCTCACTGGCTTTCAAGGATGAGATAAAAGCTTAATAATCTTTACATTTTTTCTTTTACATAACTAAAAAAAAGTATCACAGATGAAACAATGATAATGAATAAACTTAGAAATATGATACCGTACGGGCATACACTCTCTTTCAGCTTTTCTTTAGTCATAAACAAAGGAAAGAAATATCAGAAAATGAATGGTACCTATCTTTCTCCCGTGCCTCTCAGGGCTTCCTCACAGCTGCTTAACTCACCACTGCCACTGCATCACTGGCCAGTATAGCACTAGCATCCAGCACAGCATAGTAGGCCACGTTAGTGAGGATGTAGATGATGGTGACGATGGGCATAGAGATGGCGATGGCCAAGGGCAGGTTCCTGAAACACACCACATCGGATTGTTAGCTGGCTCTTTAAGTATTGGGTCCACACCTTCTACAGAAATCGAAGCACCAAAGTTACTTTTCAGGGTTTTTGATCTCCTCAGTGACAAAGTTGAGAGTGTCCCAGCCCGAGTAGGAGAAGAGGGCCGAGTAGAGCGCCAGCGCGATGTGGCCAGGGTCTGTAGACGATCCCTCAAAGGATGATTCAAAGTTGGCTGTGTTACCTAAAAGAGAGACACAATAATTAAAGATACTTTTGATACAAAATGATCATAATTCTGTGCATTGATCCTATAATCCCACCGTTGATAGATCGTGGGATTTTAAACTTCCTGTATAGTCAGTGTGGTGTGTACCGTTTCAGCCATTAACTAAAGGAACCTGCCACATGAGATACGAGAGGGTTCCCTGTGGCTTTAAGAACTGAAAACAATTCTTAAATAATCCACTTCAGACTGGTAAGGTTGTATGAAATGTAAAGCAATTCCTGTGCTTAATTTTGTATTTAAAATGTAAGTAAAAGTTTGCAAGGGCAGGCTGATATGATGGCGTCTTCTCAATAGAGTCATGCATGATGAAATCATATATGAAGATAACATGATACACTGCTATGGTGTCTATATTGATAATAACAGCCGATGGTGGATTTGTTTTTACGTCGCGCTTTACATTACCCAGAATACAATACAATACAGCTCAGGACATAATAATGGGGGATATATATAATAGTGTGTGTACCCATTCGGAAACCAACATTTTGGTTTAAACAACAGGGTTTTAGTACTCGATAGTGGAGTGGAGCACCATAGTGTAATGACAAATATTCCGTTCTTTCTTAATGCATGCATGTAAACATATTTTCTATATTTTTTAATGTATTTAATTTAATTCATGGTTCAAGTTCTAAATTCAAATAAGAATGTACCTCTCATTTACCGAGTATTTTATAAACATGGGAGTAAACAAAACAAGGCTCTACCATGGGGTTATGTTAAAATTGAATATTTAATTATTGACTATCCAGAAGAAAAATAAATGCTATATCTTGTTGTATATTGTTTTATCGTGATATGAAATTGTCTATATGAGTATAGAAGATATTAGTCCAGTGGCAAACCGTCAGGGCCTTCAAGGTATTCAGAGAATACCCTGGAGCACTCAGATACAACAAACAAAACATAGATTTAATTATATAAATAAAATGTATATAAAATGAATAAATGAGAATCGTATCTGTGTTGTTGATCTGTAATATTACAGTGTTACGTTGATTTGTTTGTCCTTCTCGGACCATGCACTACGCATTTCAGTGGTTTTGTGTTAGAAAAGAAAGCAAACAATCAGATCTGTTTCTGGGTCTCTGGGTAGAATATCCTTCAACCAAGGTATTCTATATCCTTGATATCAATCAATCAATCAATGTTTATTTATATAGCCCAATATCACACATGTTACATTTGTCTCAGTGGACTTCACAGTTTGTACAGAATATCAGTATGACAATACGACACCCNGATAGAATGCCCTGGCCGTTGCACTGAATGAGAGCGTACGTTTGGACTGACAGTTTGATTAACCAATCATATATTGATTTGTAGCCAATGGGCGTGTTCTTTCAGAGTTCCCCTCGGTTCCAGGGTACTCTAGATCTAGAAGACCCGCTAGTTCACTGGCTCGAGACAGAGGATCTAGATGAATGCCACGAAGCAATTAATGCCGTTTTATTGTTTTTAACGTTGAAATGACAAGTGCAACAGGCGAAGATGATGTTGTTGCGGAATTGTTGTGAGTACCCTTTTCAAGACGACAATTCAGTGAAAAGACGGACATTATAACGGCCGGGGGAGGGGGGGGTGTGTTTGACTACAGAAGGTCCAGTTGTGATAGACACGGTTCACCACTGTATTAGTCATTAACCCAGCTTTAAATCTGAGCACGTCTTAAAACAAAGAACACTGAAAAGGTACATGTTGTAGAGACATCACTGACCCTGACACAGCTTGGCGATGCCTGTGATGATGATGACGATGAGAGCTGCCACCTTAGCGTAGGTGAAAGTGTCCTGCACGCGCGTGCCCCACTTCACATAGGCAGAGTTAATGAACGTCAGTAGACCTGGGGGAAGACAGAAATACCTCAGAGATGCTCTTTGTATTTACTCCTCCAGGAACACAGACATGAGCAGACAGCACTCACATATACAGGCGGCAGCGATGAGCCTGGACGCTGCGTACGGCGGCTCACACGTCGGGAAGAGCGGCTGCACCAGGTAGTTTGCAAACGTAATGGCTATGACCGCCTGGCTGGTTGGCTCAATGATCAACAGAGAAGTCCATAGACGAATGAATGCAATGAAGCCTCCAAATGACTCCAGGATGTACGCATAAGAAGCCCCTGATTTGGTGATGGTGGTGCCCAGCTCAGCGTAGCAGAGGGCCCCTATCACAGAGAAGATCCCCCCGATGGCCCAGATGACCAGCGACAGCCCGTAGGAGGCGCTGTAGATCAGCACGCCCTTGGGGGAGACGAAGATGCCGGAGCCGATCATGTTCCCCACGATCAGGCTGACTCCGTTGAGCAGCGAGATCTCCTTCTTCAGCTGCATGCTCTCTTTGGGAGCCTCCTCACGATGGGAGGAGCCGTTCATCTTCTGGGATTCTTCCTGGTCGGCCATGGTACCGCCGTCTCAGACCCTCACAGACGTGGACGCTGCAGACTGAAGTCCCTGCCTGGCAACCTCTGGAGCAACCTGTCCAACACACATAGATGGAACAAGTCATTGTTGGTGACGCGGAGAGGAGCTGAATGCCAGAGTGGTGAGTCAGAAGAGTTGCTACAGTAAATGTAATCTCTAGTGTGTGTAACAGGGGGGAAAGAAAGGTCATGAGCAGAGAGGGTTGGGATGAACAGATAACAGAAAGGGCAGCGAGGGTGGAAACATGAACTGCAGAGAAGGAGAAATGTACCAGCCTTAAAGGGATTTAAAGGGAGAGTTAGGATGTTTTAAAGTGGGGTTGTATGAAGTACTTTTCTAAAGTCCATTACCAACAACGGAGGGGGGTCTGTAGCCCCAAGCTGGCGAAGCAGAAAGGAATGTACTTCCACAGACTGGAGCAGCAGCAAAACTTAATTTGACATCCAAATATAAGTCCCGTTAAAAAAAAAAAACACTATTCTGAAATTGGTCATTTGGCAAAATAAGTACTTACATGTTTTGATGCATCTACTTTTGTACTTTTACACAAGCGACATTTGACTTGTATATGTTAACAGAATATTATTACACTGTGGTATAACTTCATTTACTTGGGTAGAAATGTCTCTTCCACAGCTGTAGCTCACATACAAAAACATGACATCAGATAGAACTTCATGCACAACTGGGCATATGGAAAGAAGTTTGGAAGACATCAGCAAATATGATGTCAAATGTTATGTTAAAATAAACAACTTAATCCTCTGCAAAAAAAAAAGCGTTTATTTGTAGATTTGAGGGGTGGGATGGGGAGATGGATTGCCCTTATCTCTTTTTCTGTATTAACCATAGTATCTGTGTGTTGGTGTCATCTTGTGAAGAAATGTTTACAAATGTGGTCACAAATAAAAGATTGAATTGCACAGAGTTTGCTCGATAATGAAGTTATATAAGGGACACATGTTGTGAAAATGGTCTGAAGATGGTGTAACTTCAGAGAATATTCTGGACTAAGTGGCATAAGAGCAGGGTATAATAGCACAAGTGTACAAGCAGGGGTGAAATGTGCACTTTACAGTACAATAACATGACTATAAATATAAGGGACTGAGGGTTCAGTGTTCCCATTAGAGCAGTGCTTGTGTCCATGTGGGGTGCATGCTTCACTTCAATCATTAGGCATCTGTTCCACATGCTGTGACTCACCACCACACACCTGTTTATCTGACAAAAACAGACCAATCGATGACTCAAAGAACCGCACCGCTGTTGACTTAATCTCATTAGTCAATGAGACTGTCCCACACGCAGGTCAACAACATGAACTATACAGACAAATCAAAACACAGATTTATTCAAACTTTGGGGGATACCACTTTAATTTGTTATAAAGGCTTCTGTGCATGTCAATGGTCTGCAAAGGCTAAATTCCCTGTGTTCCCCCCAGAGGGAGTTTCTCTTCCACACACTCCCCCCCCTGCCTGAAATGCCTCCATTGGACTTAATCAATAGATTATTAGCATAACATAATGACATCACTATGTAACACTCACGCTTCTATTGGGTAATGCTCCAACAAATTGTCCGTGATAGGCTAATGGCAATGACATCTCTAAGCGGTTGACCAATCACAACAGACAGAGGGTGAAAAGAGGTGCTGCGGCACAGGCAGTATGAGAAAAATGGGACCCCTTTAAAAAAGGTGTTAGTGGTGTGAGTCTTTTTACGTGTGTGTGAACTTGTGTGCGTCGCCCTGTGAAATGCGTCAACAATGCAGAAGAAGACATCACGTAGGTGTGGTGTGCAGCAGACCTTGTGATGCTTTAGTTAGCAATACATTGATAAAAAAGTATGTACATTCGTCACAGTCATCATTTGATGCAATCATGTGACTTTTTTTGGATTCATTAGAAGATCGGCAAGTTTGTTTCCCTGCTGCTACGTGGAAGACACCAAAGCTCTTTCCATGTCATTGTGATGTCCTGGTTTGAATGTTGGCCCGGACCTTGTGTCACCCACCCTCCATAGGAAGTTAAGTGTAAAGTAGTACATTGTTGGAAGAGGCCTTTTACACAAGGAGGTGCAATATCTTCCCCTCGCATAATTCAGAAAAACTTCACAAGCAGCTTTTCGGCTTTTATCTAGTATGCTGAGATCACTTCAAAGCTAATCGTTTATTTTACATTATGAGCTGAAGAATTACAAGATTAGATTGTCAACAGAAAATGTATCTCTTGCTTATTTAACAGATTCAGTATATAGTAATTTATCAAGCAATTGTGTTGGGTTTGGGTCTGACAAGATATTTAAAGACATCGCCTTGGACTTTGAGGAACTGGGATGGGTATTTGATACTCATTTCAGAAATGTTATAGACAAAATCCAATAATGGATTCACCAAGGAAATAATTGACAATGTAAATAATCTTTAGTTGCAGGCTTGCCGCGTCTCTTACACTGATCATTTTGTTGCTTTTTTTCAGACTTTTTCTGAGTATGTTTTCGTCCCAGAAACCATGACCATTATCACAGTTCAGTTTGAGTGTTACTGAGTAAACAGAGTTAAAAGAGCTACGGCCAGGTCAACATGACAGAGCTCCTGATAATGAAAACCATTGATCTACTTCTTCCCTTTTCTTATTTTTAAATATCTGACTTTAATACAGTTTGTTTCCTAATATGTTGACTTCTAGCCAGGGGCGGACTGGCCATTGGGAATACCGGGAGTTTTTCCGGTGGGCCGGTACCGAAGTGGGCCGGTCGGACAATCCACTAACAGAATCGTACATCAGGTTTCATAGAGCCAAAACATTTCAAGTGCTACTCAACTGGTTTTAGATAAGCCAGTGCTTTGTTAGTATATAAGTGCTTTGTTAGTCATTTTATGTGAGTAGCATTTACCTGAGATTACTCAAATCTATTTCCAAACTGTTTTCAAACACATGTCCTTTAAAGGATAATAAAACTGTCAGTAACATTTTCCAAGTTTGGTCAATTTTACCTGAGATGTTTTTGCAAGAAAGCTTACATTTAGAGGTTGCACTTTAAATGTGTAACCATGTGAACTTCGACAAGGCCAAATAATTTGCATCTTATTACTGTGATCAAAACGTGACCTTATTGTTCAACCTGTACTATGCAGTAGACATGTTTTTAAAGAACTAAATATGCAAGCATAATTTACAGCATACGGATAATGATGCTAAACAAAGGTGGATAAATCACTACAACAATAAAGGGTGGGTTGTGTGGAATGATATCATACATAGCTCTCATGATTACCACTTTTAGCTTTAATCATTTCCATTTTGAGGCTGGGTCAGTAGGGATCAGTCTGATACAATGTTACATTTCTATAATTGACCCATGTTTGCTACAACATAAAAAGCATCGCTATCAATAAGAAAACGCTACAAAGCATCCCAAGCCGGCGTTTCCTTAGTAAAATAAGCCGCGACAAGTAACAGAGAATGACTAACCCCGACTTCCGCTGATGACTTTCAAAATAAAGCCACACTTCACTAATGTGGAATACTCTTTTGTTGTCTTTCTCAAACTGTGTTTCACTTAACACGTCAAGTCAGGCTACTAGCATTGACTAAACCCACATGTGTTTAATATAGACTTTACGAACCAAAAGGCAAATGGAGCGACCAGTTCAAAAGGAAAACGTATTTACGCGTTTGCATACCGTACACTTGTTTTTTCTTTACTTTCGTTCGGTTAACGCTGGTTTATTCTTTGATAAGACCCGCTCCCAAATGATGGCCTACCATGTTACTGTGGCTAACAAATATTCATGTTCCCTCAACAAAATGTCACAGCTGAGGTAAATGATAAAATCTTTGAAATAAAAATAATAAATGGCTTATTTAGATTTTACATTTGAATGGGAACCTCCTAGCTTCCGGTAATGTCCGGGTTAAATGCGGTTACTTTGCCGGGACTCCAAACAGACGGGACTTCATTTTGTCCCGTTGCTTGAAAATGTTCCTAATTCAGGTAGCTATATCTTCAGCGAATAAGTAGATACGGTCCCGTTTAACAGGAATTCTCGTTGTTCAGCGGGAACACTTTCAGGGCATCTTGTCAGTCTTACCTGTGCTGGTTTACCTCCTCCTGCCTATCGGTTTTGACAACCAGCCAACGCAGTGTCCATTAGTGAATGCATCAGTGCCGGTAAACAACTGGCTGCTGCGCTGCTCACTAGAGACGTCATGTGACGCTGCCGCTCATATAGCCTACTGTACACCAGTTTATGACTACAGTATGCATACATTATGTGTTAGGGCCAGTCTATGGTTAGGGCGCTGGTTAGGGCTATTTAGGGAATATTTTCTTATCTGTGATACCACCAAAAGCAGTACAAGATAAAAGAGAGTCATTATTATGGGATACTTATTCCTTGTGTTTGAGAGATAAATTCCCATCACAACTTAATAAGGAAATTAGTTTACTGCACTAGTCAAAAAGAAAACGTTGTCCCCATAAACATCGGGAAATATGTTCGCAAAAAAATAAACTATGCAAGTTCACTGACATTTCAATAAAAGTCATTTTTAAAACAATGAAAAAATGTTGCAAGAAAATGTTGCAAGATTAATGTGCAAGTATTGCAGGAGAAGTACATACAAATACCTACAGTTTGTATGTTTTCTGTACAAACTGTAAAGCCCAGAGAATTAGAAACATTGACGTTGTACAAATGCATTCAAATGTTTTACTTTGATTGCATTAAATACAAATATACTATTTTTTGTTATTGGCTGATTCACCATTTACATCATGTTCTATCTATCATATAATTATAATCAGTCCCGTGATTTCCACTGAGCCACTGTGGGTGTGTGAAGAACAGAAGTGTAATTAGAGCGGTCGTGTTAGGGGCATGGGGCAGAGGCAGAGGGGTGAGCAGTATGTGCCAAGTTAGTGAAGTGTCAGGGATGGTGACACACACACACACACACACACACACACACACACACACACACACACACACACACACACACACACACACACACACACACACACACACACACACACACACACAGTCTCACATACACACATACAGTCTCACACACACAGGGTCTCACACACCTGTCATAGAGCGTGTGTTTACCCTATGGTTTACTGACTATCAGTTGTTGTGTGTGTGTGTGTGTGTGTGTGTGTGTGTGTGTGTGTGTGTGTGTGTGTGTGTGTGTGTGTGTGTGTGTGTGTGTTATGTTTGGGCTCGGAGGAGAAACCCTCCTGCGGGGGAGGTGTGTGGAACTTTGCTTCCTGTTTTGCTGGTACGTCCACTAGTGTAGTTGTTTTTTTTTTAAACCCCAGGAGGAGAGAGGTGATGATGGTGATGGTGGGGGGGGAGGGGGTTTCTTTAGGCCAAGTGTCGTCATTACACAGTTTGTGTTTTCCTATTCTTTATCGGACTTTGTCGCTCTGTGCCTAAGATGAAGATTCTGGATTCATATTTTTGGTTTCTTTACACTCATGGAGTTGTGATTCAATAAGTGTACTTTACAACTACAACATTTAGAGCGATAATATATCAATATCCTGATATGAGACTACATATCGTCTTCAATTTAAACCTACAATATCCTTGCATTATCAATATTGGGGTATTTGATCAATAATAGTGTGAAGTTTACCGTCTCCATATTGCCCAGCCATATTTAGAGCTGCAGAATGATCACATGAAAGTGACGGCTAAATGTTTGTCTTTAAGTTACAATGCCCCTACAGTAAAAACGTTAAAAACACGACTGTTGCCGTCAGTAAGCCACCATGTGTGGATGACACACAGGAGGACTCAGTCATGACATTTTTCCATTTGAAGTAATCATATCAGACAGCATCCACCGTGTTGTGCCGTGCGTAGAAAGCTCCATGCAAACAGCAATAGCTCCTATACACACAGTTTACTGGAGCTCTGGTTTATAACATATCAAAACATCATGAGGTTATCCAACTGTGAGCCTGGAATTCACTCTCTACGGAAACGGTTAAGACTTTAATCTTGAAGTATTTTCTCAGTAAACTTGCATGGTGCTGCGCAGTCAGATGCAACATTAAAGAGATAGAAACCAGATGAGACATTAGAGCTGAATCCGTGTGCATGTTTGTGACATGAAGCACTCGTTCAGAAGTTAGAGAACGTGTTATAAACCACAGCCCGAATAAAGTGTCACCATAACTCATGTGCCATGCCTGCCCGCCCACAGAGTTCAGCTCAGGTAGAGAGAAGACAGAAGAGCAGAGAGAAGCGTAGACAGGTAATCACTCGATCTAACGTCACTGAAAAGCAGCCTCTGTTGCAACCAAAGCCTTTACTTCACCTGATTATGACACAATTTGCTCCTCCTTTTCTGCTAGAAAGTATTCATACATTTACTTAAACCTTCACATATTAGAAAAACAAATGACTACTATGTGAGAAAGTTGTGTTTCTGTACAACATGTGTTAATCTTTACAAATAACAAAAATGAAGGTGCTGTATTTTAAAAGGGATGCCCACCAAAAAAGTAGATACGAATCTAAGGCAGCGAGGCCAGCCATGCGGCCCTGCTCTCTGTTAGTGGAGCAAAGGGGGTTGATTTATACCTCTGTGTGATTCAGTGTTTTACACTAGTAGTCATAACCATGGCAACGTGCAAGACTTGGTGAAATGCTTTCAAAAGTGACCAATCAGATCTGCTTTTGCAGCTCATGTGAGGCTGGAGTGTGTGAGTCATTAAGATTTTTGGAAGTTGCATGCAAACTTTGCACAGGAATACCCACAACCCCTTTCATGCAGCTCTTCACATATTTTCCCACCACAGAGGCATAAATCCACCATAAGACGTGTCCCTACCCAATCAGCTTTACTCTTTTCCCCTGCGACCCCGCTAAGGCCCGCCTCCTGCAAGAGTTCAACAGCAAACTGACAGATCAGAGGCACACAGCAGCCCAGATACAGCACATCCCAAAACATTAGACTACAACACATGCACCACACAGGTTTGACTCGTATTCTGGGAGACTTATTTAATCATGCTATCAAAGTCTGTGCTATGTTTAAAGGCTTTTGACTGACAGGCCTGAGAGCCAATAATCATGCAGGTTGTTGAGACAGTAGCCAGTAAAGGAGATAGGTTTATTCATTTTTTTCAGTTTCGAGGTAAGAACAATACATATGATCAAACCCAGTTCAGGAAGTTATGGCTGATGAATACATCTCGTTTCATTTTGGTTTTATTGACAGGGAATCAAACCAGCGAGGAAGAAGTAAAGAGGCTGGACTGACTCCTGCTGTATGTTGCATCAAATGTTTTGTCCTTTTTATGATTTTGACAATTTGTATTCTTCTCAAAAGTAGCATTCTCCTTCCTTGAACTGCTTCATAATAATGTTATTATAATAATTTAACCTATCAATGTTAAAATGCCTCTCATGCTGTCTTACTCTTATTTTGAAAGCAACTTATTGGTGGTTATTTTCATTTGAAAGAAAATGAAAATCAGTTGTTGCATCCAAGGGGAAAATTGAATTGTAATACCACCACATGCAGCACAAATATTGTAGTTTTAATTACTTTAAAGGACACTTTTTTAGTAAGTAATTATTCAAAAGTAGTGTAACAACATATATGATGATTAAATAAACTATAAGAGGTTATTAAACTACTTCATTTGTCATTTTAGTGTCCAAATAAGGTCTTTATTCTAAAAGGTGGCTCGCACTAGAGCCCAGGTATAGGAATCATGCCTTTTCCATAACAAGTGAGAGCGCCTCCTTTAGATCAACTTATCAGCTCAGAGAAGTTGTAGATGTAAAGATGAAGAGGAGAAAAGATGACGAGGCGTGGATAAGAAGTACTCACGTAGTTGTCTCTGGCAGACCAGGTGGGGTAGAGCTGCATGTGGAGTTGTCTCTCTTTCCGGGCCAACTCGTAGTATTTGGCCTGTTCCTCCCGGGTCAGTGCGTGCCACTGCAAACACACACAACAAGCAGAAATCAAGAGAGACACTATTAGTATATCCATTTCATAATAACACATTAGATATTTACATATGCCACTCCTGTTTCAAATAGTCAATCAAATAGTATTTATACATATATACCAATAATATATCTACATATACTTTCTATAAAAATAGTATGCAAAGGTGCAGCAGTCATTGAAGGGTTCAAACCTTTATGATTCGCCTCACATTTTATGTGAGCAATGGGGACATGCAGTGATCGTACCAGTGTGTGTGTCTCTACCTCTGCCCAGCTCCCGGCAAATTGAGCAAAACATAACATAGCATGTAATGCTACATAGGCCACGCCCACTTTCATCAATCATTATGACACTTTAGCTCTAAGTTTCCATAGAGCATGCGATGTTGGGCGTTAAAATACATTTAGTCTATATATCTCTGTCTGTACACACAAACTGGAATATTGACAATAAAGTTGTCTAGATCTATTTCCAACAATACAAAAGGTTTCACAGTTGAGTACCATACACCATGATCCGCAGCTGGACTGTACCCATAGCATAACACGCTTCAATCTCTTATCATTCTTGTGGATCCCAGGACCACCACTGTTGTTATGATTTAGCAGCACCAGTGTGTGAGGGGAGCGCAGATCACGTTACCACAGTCCTCTCATGTTCCTCATGTGTACAAATTACACACTGACCTGGAAACAGGATTAGTCTACCTTCAGTTACGTGTGTGTGTGTGTGTGTGTGTGTGTGTGTGTGTGTGTGTGTGTGTGTGTGTGTGTGTGTGTGTGTGTGTGTGTGTGTGTGTGTGTGTGTGTGTGTGTGTGTGTGTGTGTGTGTGTGTGTGTGTGTGTGTGTGTGTGTGTGTGTGTGTGTGTGTGTGTGTGTGTGTGTGTGTGTGTGTGTGTGTGTGTGTGTGTGTGAGAAACTCTCACCCTTCGTCCCAGGATCTGGTTGATGGCGGCGCTCTCCTTTAATGTGCACTCTGCGATGACCTTCGCCCTCATCTCCTTCATGTACAGCATGAAGGCGTTCAGGGGTTTCTTGATGACCGGCTTCTTGGGCTCCTTCTCCCGCTTGGCTTCCACCTGCGGCTTCCTGAGGACGGAGGAGGAAGAGAGTGTGGACGTTATATATAGCTACAGCCAGAAGACAAGATGTTACATTTTAGGTAGGGAGGATTAGAGAGGCTGCTATGTGGATGTTGTTATCATTGGATAGAACCATGCTGTTTCCCTTTTTCTAATCTATGTGCTAAGCTAAGCTAAGTGTCTCCCGGCTGTAGCTTCATATATCTAATGCGTTCTCCTCTTTAAACTTTCGGCATAAAGCGACATATTTTACAACATAACAAACTATTCTTAGGGTGACATGCATGTCCTCTACAGTTGAAATTATGAGATTTCCTCATTTTTGTACACAATAATTCCTATTAAATGTACTGTATATCCAATTACTGAAATAGCTCAGTACCCTCCCCTGACTAGTCAAAATGTCTACTTGAGTTCATTAGCATGAAATAAAGTGAGTCAACTTTGCAATATACTAAATATTGCAACACAAAAGCAGCCATTTCTGCCTCAAATGATATACAAATCCTGCTGGGAAAAAAAACTGAAGGATAATTAAACAAGGAAATGGTGAAGAGTTATGGAGAATGGAGGCAATACTTACATGTACATGCTCCTGTCATAATGATCGTGCTCCTGTTTGCCTGAAGGGGGCACTATGGCTGGGTGGGGGATCCCTGTGGGATGCATGCCTGATGGGCCAAGCATCAGAGAGTGAGGGAACCTGGTGGAGTTGAACAAACGAGACAGACAGAGAGCAACAAAAAAAAAGTTCAGGGAAATGCTTTGAGTCAGGGTCAGTGAGGAGGACGATGAGCGTTAAAGCAAGAGCGACTATTTTGGTAAGCAAAGAGCTTTAAAGCATGGAAAAGTCAATCGATTAAGAACCACATTGTACTCAAGATTCCTGCCTGTGTGAACAAAGGCTCTTAAAGCAGCAAACACAAATATTGGTTGATGGTATCTATGTTGAGCAAGGCACTTAGAATGTTTGATTTGGTTTTTTCTTATATCTTCAGTAAAGCTGTAACCATCTGTCACCACTAGAGGGCGTCATCGCATTACAGAGAGTGAACATATTGCTTCACACCTAGAGGCTGCCTTGTGTTGGAAGTACACTGACTGAATACAGACTTCACATCTTACATTTGCAATTAATAGTGTAACCATGCGCCATATGATCCAAATGACTTTAAGCATTATAGAACACCATTTTAGGAATTTTGTTCGAACCAAAGTCAAATAAGTATAACTGACGATAAAGCAGCAGCTGCTGGAGTGAGGATCTTATTTTCATATATGAACATTTTCATAGCGTTTGTTTGAAACCTGCTCAGAGTAATGTTCCTAGGTGGGGTTTACTGCACCTTACAGGTACTAGTAAACACAATTAACATCAGTCAGCAAAAAAGAAGATTTGAAGATTAAGGATCCATATCATATGACTTGATTTGACTTTAATGACTTGATTTGACTTTTGAGTCCCTCTGATTTATTTAATAAAAAGTATACACTCCAGGTGGAAATGCCCACCTGCGTTTCACAATGCAGGTTTGAAACAAACTATATGAGAGGCTGTTTGAACGTCAGTGTCTGTGTGATGAGGCTGTGTGTATGAGACAACAGACGAACTTGCAAAGCGCGCTGTGGCAAGAAAGCATTGGTCTGCTGCAAGCGCCGACTTACACTGTGACTGAGAGTAGAGTCACAGCTTGAGCAAAGAAAAAAAAAAACCTGGCTGAACAATATAAAGACTCTGTAGCTCTCTAAATCTCACAGCTGGATACAGAGGATCACACTTTTATATGAATTGTTTCTATGGGTCTCCTTGAAAAACTAACACTCTTGCTGCATGGGACAGCATAACAGGATGTCACACGTTAGTTTTAATGGTAAGTGTCGTGGATCAGGAACACAAAAAAAAACAGATGTTAGTGATGGCAAGGACAAAGAAACTAATATCCTGATGGTACTCAAGAGAGTGTGTTTCTGCAGCAGCGTCTAGCGTGGCCCGGCTCAGATTGCCTCGACTCGGCTTGTCTCCTAACTTCTGGCGTAACACTGAACTCGTCCTGTTTACAGCACACTGACTCCAATCGGACTTTATAACAGCAGCTGACCAATGAGAGCTGACATAGAAGCTGAACAGGGGAAACTCCTGTTCAGGCATTTTGAAATGTGCTGTAAAAAGGAGTAGGTGATGCAGAGCGTAGCTTGTTGTTTTAGCTTTTTTTTACTTTCTTGGCTGCATCTGGCTTGGTCCGCCCAGCAGGCTACGATACCTGGAGTAGGAGGAGGCGCTGGAGAGGTTGGAGGAGTAGGGCTGCCTGAAGCCGCAGGGGGGGAGGGAGGGATAGACGGGCTGACTCTGCCTGCCACAGCACAGCAGAGGGGGAGACACGGCAACAGTGGGGCCTTTTAATTAGGTGCCTTTTAATAACAATTGTAATGTACATATCATTATTTGACTGTAGTATATTTCTATAGATTTCTGTAGCTTAGTGAGATTGTGTATTGTAGAGTATTCAATGTATTATTTTATTTGTATATCTATCTATCTGCTTTACAGGTGGAAAAGTGATAATCCTTCTGAGGATGTTTAGCCCTTAAGGTCAATTGATTTCCACTACAGCTGCAATTATGAGATTTCCAACTTTTACACAATGTATCAGTTCCCATAAAATTCCTAATATATGCAACAACTGAAACTGTGTCATTCCGACCCAATCTATTGAAGAATGAAGGTAGATTAGCATTAAAATAGTAACAGTAAGTGTAACTGTGAAATACATCAAACACCACATTTGAATTCATCATTGTGTTTGATCAACAAAACAGTCATCACTTTTATCAACAATTTATCAACCCGTTTTGGTTTTTAAAACATTTAAAATCTCTTATCATTCGTGTGGATCCCAGTACCACCAGTCACTGTTGTTATGATTTAGCAAAGGTTTTGTTCTTAGTTCTGATATGTATTCTTAGTCACAGTAATAATATTTAATAACTCATTTTCTCTACATGTTCCTCTTATTTGTTGTCCTGTGACTCATGATGTTGATTATTTACAGCTTCCATAACTAGTTTGTCTTGTTTTTTAGTTTTCCACCTCTCCTGTTCAAGTGTTTTAATATCTGATTCAAATATGTGTATATATATTTTAATATATTTATAATTTGCCTTGCCGTTTTTGTAAAATGCAAACAAACAAATAACTAATTACAATTTGAAAGATCACTGTTCAATAAAGTGAAATCTCATGGTTCAATGCTTCCTTGCATCCATAGAAGTCTCTTTTTGAGAATATTCTGTGAAGCACGTCGGTGATTCCCCCCCGGAGAGTGTGTATCAGCACTGTTGACAGCTGTGTGTCAATACTTGGCTTACCGGGAACAGAAACACACACACTCACACACCACGGGAGGTCGAGGGTGGGGGTGGGATCATGTAAGCAAGGAGCCTTTGATATGTAGAAAAAAAACCACACTTCTACCTCCTGAGAGCCAATACCACCATCCCCCCCTTCAACTGACTCATCCCAGCAAATGCAAACACACGCACTCCAATCCACATTCAAACTATTGTTACGATCGTCATTATCACCACACACACTTCCTCCTTTTCTCCACTGCATCCCTCCTCTGGCTCCAGGAGGACGCAGCGCTGCATGGACAGTGAAGCCCAGCAGCAGAGGCCTTCGGCGGGGAAGAGACTCAGAGATCCCTGGGCTCGGCTCCTGGAGGAATAACACTGTAATCCTGTTTTAACTGAGGTCCCACTACAACACGGGTCAGATTAAGGCAAACTAAACAACACATCTGATTTTTATCTCACGAGGAAGCTGCCCACACCATGTCTTATAATCCTTATATGTGTCAATCAATCCAAATCAGCGTGGTTTCATTTTGTTTACATTTAAAAACACCAGTGCTCTCACACACCATCGAACAGGTCACAAATCATAATCTTTGTGAAAAACAGCCGCTCTTGAGTGTGACGCCACTCTCAAACAGAAAAAGAGCTCCTGTGTGACAGGCATGGCTGGACAGAGGTATTCTGGGAATGAGATGAAAAACTAGGCGACCTGCTCCATTGTGAAGCGCTTTGTGTAATTTCTTTGTTACATTTGGACTACAATTGACAAAGTAATTACATCCCAACAGACTGATAAGTCAAAGGTCATGAGTTTAAAAATGTCACTGAATGACGACAAAGACCAATAGCTGTCATGCTCGTAGTAACTGTTTGATCTGACACAGAAGACCCCAAAAAGACCGCCTTCCTGCTCTTCGTGTTTTTCATCATGTAAAACCAATAAGTGGGAAATAAACTAAAGCCATTCAATTTTTCTTAGTTTCTGGCCATTACTAGCCATAGTAGAGAAAAGAGTTTAGTGGGTGGGCAGGGTTTTAAACGTGTCTCCAGTCAGTAGCTCTCTTTTTGTATTTGTCACACAACTAGTTCTGTCACTTTTCGTGTGAACCACAGAGTGCAACACTATGAATGCCATCCAGAGAAGATTATCTGACATTCTGGGCTGTTATCCCAGTATTTGAACAAAATCAAGTCTTCCCCCTTCTCTATGGTGACCAGCCCTTTTGCAGACGTCCGACATCACCTTAACAAACTAGCTTTTTTCCCCCCAGCACAACTGGATATTCACAGGAAAGAAGAGGCTGTGCTACACTCTCACTCTGCTTTCATTAATAGAAGTTAAAGAGGCTTCATAACACTCCCTTCAGCTCTCACTGTATTTAATAATGCAACATGTTTGTGAGACTCATGTTCTACAAGGCTGCATCCTCACAAAACAGCACAACACATCTGAAATAATTGCTGCGCTCCGCCTGGGCTGTAGCAACCAATCAGTGAACAGGCTCAGGAGACATGTGGAGGTGGTCATGGAGGAACAGGAGGAGAGACAAGGCTAATAGTAAAAAGCAACAGAAAACAACAGTTTGACATTTACTGCTTATTCTCTATGCCGGCCCCTCCTCCTCCTTCAACAAAGAAGCCCACTACAAGGGGCCAAAACAAGCAGATAATCTGGGTTAAAGGAGATTAGCTATTAATAATATTTGTGGAAATCCATAGTGAAGTGTCTGACAAAGATAAAACGCCTTTCAATCACAGACTTGAGAAACGTCTTGGGACACACAGCACGTCCTACAGAGACATAAACACACTTGGTATGTGTACAAACGCACAAAGTTTTTAAGCTTCCCTTCCAAATCTCCATGACATTTGATGTAAGCCTTTAACTGTTCCCGCAGGGGATTTTGTCCAGGCACAGATACTGTAGGTTGTAATAAATGGATTTGTGTTGATCCATAAATCAATGGACGTCTGACATTATGAGTTCACAATCAACCAGCATGACATCGCAAGCTCACGATCCACGCAGAATAGATGTCAACTCTTAATGGAATGACTTAATATGGAGCAGATGTCCCAATCTGCTGCTACTGCTTTATTATTACTATAAAGGAACTAACGGAAACATCAAGACAGGCTGGGATCCAAACAACATGTAGTGGATCAAAGCCAAAAACATGCACATTTTCATTTGCAATTATGTGGTTTTTGCTAGTTAAAGTAAGGCTGGAATCTTCCCAAACCCACTACATCTGGACGAATACTACAAGTTACACATTTAGATATGAAGAATTCTCTATTTTAGGCAGGGGACAATATGAAAATGTAATGTGAAACTCATTACTCAAAAATCTTAAGAACTACTTAAAATGGCACTGAGCAATACTGAAACAACGTAACATTACATTTAATCACTTCAATCATGCTACAAAATGTTTTTTAAACAACCTAAAATGAATCATAAATCACAAGTTCATCATGCACACATTACATTAGAATTCAAAGTAAGACTTAATTTTTCACTTCTATACTTTATAGCAAGTAAGATAACTTCTTTGATTCACTCAGGTGAGGATATTTACGATTATCTTGAAGTATGAAATTCAACCCTATTGTGATCGTTTTTTTATTTTTCGAACTTCTTCTGGGAACTTTCAATAATTCCAGGTCAAATGTGCTTTCAGAAGAAGTAAAAACATGCTTGTGACGACATGGATTAGCTCTTTTGATGCCTGTAATGCTATTCGTTTGTTACTCAAGACTATTTGAAGTTGAAGTTTTTTCTGAATGTTTCTGTTGTCCACATTCCTTTACCAGATGCCACAAAAGTTGAAGTGAGATTCCCAAACACATGTGATCAAAGGAAGTGGCGTCCATGAAAAAAGAGCCTTGGGTTAGCCCATTTTGACATCATGTGAGACAGTGATGTATGACCTGTGTGTGTGTGTGTGTGTGTGTGTGTGTGTGTGTGTGTGTGTGTGTGTGTGTGTGTGTGTGTGTATATATGCAACAATGGGGAGATGACGACGATTAATAAGGTGATAGGACGGTAAAGGCGATTTGTGAAGATTATCAGAAGACCTTCTTTAGATGTTTGAGGGTTAGTTGTTAAATCAGATGTGAATTAATGGTGAAAATTCAGTTACAAGCTACTTAACAGCAGAAGTATATGTGTAGGCCTGGGGAAAAAGGATATTTTCATTATTGATGAAGAATTTTGTTCCCGTTTTCTTTCAATAAGATATAAAAAAGAAAAAAAACGACATACTTAAATTCAAACTTTACTCCAAAATGTAAAGATATTAAGGTTACTGTCACAGAAGAAAACCAGGAAAATGAAAAATGAGCCTTTTAAAGAACACGAAAAAAGGATAAATCAATTATCAAATGTATTATATATTTTTTTAAGACTAGATTACTCAATTTTAAATATTTGTAGCTCTCATTTTTCATTATGTTAGAGAAAACATGGCGATTCCTTTAAAGTTAGGGAAGAGTTATACAGTAACAAGGTCATCACAGTACTGTACAGATATACCTGTGTGTGCGTGCGTGTGTGTGTGTGTGTGTGTGTGTGTGTGTGTGTGTGTGTGTGTGTGTGTGACTCACCAGCCCATGGAGGGACTGATCTGTCCAACGCCGCCTGGAGGGAGGGAGTAATACCCCGAGAGGTCCTGGGACTGGTGCCTGTGAATGCCTGAAGGAAAGACACAAAAACACACACACATATATATTAACATCCATGTAATCACTCTTTCCTGTGTTGTTTGTTTCCATCAGTTAAGACATCACACAAACACACACACACACACACACACACACACACACACACACACACACACACACACACACACACACACACACACACACACACACACACACACACACACACACACACACACACACACACACACACAGTAAATGATGCCGCATCTCTGGTTTTTGTTTTTTAAAACACAAACATGTCAGGTCATGTCGGCGGCCCTCAGGCTGGCCCCGGGTTTGATGGGCTATTAGTGCTATTAGTAGTCTGGGAACCTGGTATTAAACACAAAGATGCTCTTAAAACAGATCATAGACCTCTGTTCCCATCCTTTGTGAACCTGTGAGTGTGTTAATACAGTCTATGGTTAAACCCTATTTGCATTGAAAGTAGTGCGTATTTACAGGGTTTTTTAAACACTCGAAAACCCGTAAAAAACATAGGAGATGGACTCCTTTCCCATAGTGGTCGAGGGTCTCTTTTTATGGTGAGTTATGTTTGACGTCTGGAAAAGAGGGATAGTGCAGAGAACTACAGTTACTTATTTTCTGAAAATGATCCGGTATCCTTTTCAAACTCTCAAAACAACCATGATGATTGTATAGAAACACTTAGAAAATATAATTTTGATGAGGAGTTTGAATAAAAAATGTTTTATATATTGTCCATTAAATGTTTGGATTACTTAAAGCTAATTTGCTTTCAGTCCTGGAAAAACTAGGAAAATGTGCGTTTTCACCCGTGTGCCGATGCAGATAGGACTTAGAGCCGATAAATATCCACGATTACTGCAGAGTCATTTGTCCCGGTACTGAGAGCAGATTGTAACCGTTCCCAACGAAGACAAAAGCCAGATGTTACTGTGTTTTCCTCCATTGGTAAAGGGGATTTAGTGTGTCATGATGCTGTGTGTGAGTGTGTGCATGGGACCCTCCACGGGGCGCTGATGTCGCCAGTTGGTTTTCACTGGTTTACTCTACACAAGCGAAGTCCCCACATAAAAACACACACAGAGATACAGATAGACACACACACACAAACAAACCATCTCGTATTCTTCAATTCTACTTTTAGCCATATTGTTTTCCATCAAAAAGACACACAGACTGCTTGACTCTGTGCCCTCATGAGTAAATATCCAGTCTCTCTCTGTCTCTGTCTTTGTGCCCTTCAAAGGAAGTCATTTGTCAACAGGCAGCACCTAGCACTTAGCGCGGCCAGGCTGCTAACCTGTGTTTGCAGCACAGGAATGCTGTAGATGACTGTAATTTGGCCGTGGCTCCGGGCCTGTTTCAGGACCCCGAGTCACTATAAATCTGGACGACAGGAATGTGACTGAGTCAGTCGACCTATCTCCGATCCTCCCTCCCCTCCCCTCCCTCCCTCTGACCCACCACGCCCTGCCTCCCTTCTCTCCTCTCCCATTCTCTTCTCTTCCTTCCATTCTTCCTTTCCCCTCTGCATCTAGACAAAGACAAGTTAATTGAGTGTCCAGTCAACAAAATATGTTTGTGCTTAGTCATTTATCTATCTAACCTTTATTGCATGTATTTAGTGTTTTAATAATATGGCTATAAATCAGCTTTAAGCCAAACTCACTGAAGGCATGTTCACCAGACAAGCATAACTACTGTAGCTAAGGGCTTTCACCTATAAGCATAGCATTTTCATTACTCTATAGATACAGTAAGTGATGAATCCATTCAAAAAGAAATACAGGAGAACTCAAAGAGTTTGAAGAGATTGCTGGCAACTTCCCATCACTGTTCCATCAGTATCATGTGAGACACATACAGTACATAAGGTTCAACATATAGAGGTCTTTATCAGGGTAAATTCCACTTATTACCAACAATAACAACAAACTGACGAAAGTTTTAGCCCAAAAAATAAGTGCAAGATTTTGTGTCTATAGAGCTGTGAAGAGCCATATATTTTCCCGGGACATCATTATATCATAAAACCTTTAAAGTATACGCTAAATTCAACACCCTTATTTGTGGCGGGGTATTTTTAAATGAAATAGAGGTGTGGTCCTGCCTCAGTGTTTAAACAGCAGTGCAGTATCTTTGCCTCTGCTTTTAAACTAGACTTTAGCACATGCTGTAAGCCATTTTCTTGTTTTGCCTGAGGGCTAATATCAGGCTGAATGTGCCCTTAGGGTTAGAAAATATGTTTCTGTCTGTGTTAATATTGAACAAGATAAAATAACTCAACAGATTGCCCCATTAAGCCATATATTATAGATATTACCCGTAAGGAATACTGATGAATGTATTCATAGTACAGTATTGTACATTTTAGTTTTACATTCTGTCCACGGTTTTCTATTTAACATGTACAAGGTTTATTTTTTTATTGCATTTTACTTGCACTATTTGATGTATTTTTCTTTCAATGTCTTAATTGTATTGCATGTTGCACTGTTGGAGTACGCTATAGCTGTTATGCATATGAAAATAAAGCCTTTGAACGCCATTAGTAACAATGACAACTTGTTTTGATACAGAGGGTGTTTCTCAATGTCTAGGAAGGCTCCTCCAGAGCCACTATTTCAAGGATGCTACGTCATCGAGTCCCGCCGAAGGACTGTTCCAATGTCCAGGCTCCTTGGAATTCTACCAAGCGTCCGTCGTAGCGAGACATTTCGAGGCTTCACATGTGTATCCTCCGTGGTCTTAAAATCCCCACAATGGTTTGCGCACGGACTAATTTCCCCAAATCTGTGGCGGAAAATTTAAGGCGGGGCCTCTCATATGACGCACACCTGCACACTTGCTTGCCTGTTCCACTCTTCGTTTTCCGAATGCCAGGAAGGATTCTTGCCTAGCTTCTGAATGAAGTGACACGGAAGACATGTCCTACCAAGGAAGCGTCCTCGACATTGAGAAACACCCTGAGATGGAGAACTTTACATCCTTTTTCGAAATCCGCCATGTTCCTTGTAATGACTGTACGATCAAGATCAAAACAAACGCATGTTAATTTAACTGTTAATCGGTCACACTTGCATTTGAAGGAAACGTTGTGCTGGTTTCGGTAAGTCACGTTTGTATGCAGCCGTGTTTGCTGTTGGGAAACCTGCAGGGGAAAACGAGCAGCAGTAATGGGGTAGTTTTCTTTGGAATGCCCCTTTTAAAGCAGCCATCTAATGACAGCTAACGCAACTATCTCACGCTCTCCATGTCAGAGTCTCGGGAAACATCTTAAAAGGGAAACCATTTGAGTCAAACCGGCTCTGCGTGAGCTCGGTATCAGAACGTGTACATGTTAAATAAGAGTCGAAGAGCTGAAAATAGCATTCCTGCACTGATAATGTGCTGTGGTGGTTACAACCACTGAGAGTGAAAGTGCTGCAGCATCTGAGCATTAAAATGACTTGACATGCAGCCTGTGTGGTGTACATAAAAGAGCCCAAGACCAGAAGAAACTTTGTAGTGTTTGGTTACAGTAAGAGCGGTAATGAGTGCTACATTAGTAAAGGAACTTTTGTTAAGAGCAAACAATCAAAAGACCCAGTAAAAGCTAAACTTGTTTTTGTACAGTGCAAAACAACAGATTATGAAAAGCCATGTCTATTATGACTCTTAGTATGTGCCTTATAATTCATCATATTTCATTTACAATACAGTCTCCCTTTTTCTTCATGCTGATTTAAATAGAGTGACTCACTCTCCCAATCAGTCATCTGAAGAGAAAACATAAAGGTGTTTTTTTTACTTTCGTCAAAAAATTACTTAATGAGAAAGTTACTTTCAGGAAGTATGGTCTTAATCAATAGTCTAGCAGCAAGTCCTCAAAAAAGGCTTTAGTTTTCGAGATACCCCTACCCGAGGTAGGACAAATGACAACAATGATTGTTCTTATCTTTAGGGTCTCCCATTAATGAAATTGATTGTTGTCAAATTTTATTTTGGGGGAGCAAAATGTTTTTTTGGTTGTTCTTTAGAACTACCCCAATCCCTGAAAAAGAGCCAAATTAGACCAGGCCGAATATGGGAAAGGTGACAAAAAAGCCCATAACTTGAGAATGATGACTCTTTTCCTCTTCAGATTTGCTGAGGTATGAACCAGGTGGCTGTCCTACATCACCAAAAGGCACTGGCACTTTGCACTTTCTCCACACTTTGCATCTTTGCAATACAAGTGAGTAATGTGTCTCACTTCTGTAGGTGCTGAAGGTTTTGTAAATAGCACTGGTTGAATGGCCCCATCTCTGACAATCCACCCCTTGCCAATAGGACTCCATAACAAGGGTTTGGGTTCGGGCTCCTCTGTTGGCGGCAGATTTTCTGAGGCGGCATCTGTTGTTGATGCAATTATGAACCTCAGTTCCTCCAAGTTTGTGCACATCAGTCCAATTTCCTTTTTTCCATATAGCAGAAGCGCAATTTCTCTTGCGACTGGCAAAGACTCTTCCAAGCTGGCAGAGAGTCCAAAATGGGCCAGATCTTTGAGCTCGCTGAGATGGGTCTTGAGTTTTGGTGAATGCTGTTGTCTTTCCTATTCTGTACAAACTACTTGTTGAGCCACAGCCAGTGAGTGCACGACATGCTGGTAGACAGTTAGACATGTCTTTTCCAATGTTCACACATATGGTGTTGATGGGGACATATCTCTCTCTCATTCCATGGCCTGCATGCAAGTACACTAGAGATGAACCAAACATGTGCATAATATATGAGCAGTACTTCCACATCTGTGTCATCTGACCTCACAATGATGCGGGAATATGACTCTGCAAGATGTA
>NW_011365161.1:142410-152278 GCF_000735185.1 Notothenia coriiceps | reverse complement strand
GGGGGTCCCCCGCAAGTCTCTTGTAGCCCCCCGCGACCTTCGTTATAAAAAACTTTCCCCCCGCCAACTCCCAAAGAACCCCCCGCAAGTGCGTATTACAGAAAAACAGTACTTTTTGCGACCGTGTCGCAGAAAAAGGACATGTTTTTTCTGTCACAGTCGTAGAAAACAACGATATCCTTTGGTGGTTGAGACGAACTCTAAACCCAGTCGACAGTCGTCATAATAAGGCATGCAAGCATTTACGACTGCTTGCCAGTCAGGCGAGCCTGTTGGGCAACAAGGTGGTCTCCGTGGGTCGACACTGCGCGAGTCCTCGCGTCGAGACCTGACATTGCCTGCGAGCCTCGCGAGACTCGCGTAAATGCTTGCATGGTATGTGGGGCAGCAGTGACAATGTAGTTGCTCACAAACATGCACAGAGCAGTCTTGTATCCACTACTCCTCAAGTACTTCCTGTAGTTTGGGACATTTGTTTTGCCAGTGATAACATGTGTAGGCCTTCCATCACTTGCACCTCTCCTTTGCCTCTCCAGGTCTTTGATTGACTGTGGGCTGTCATACCTGTCAAATACCATGACCACACATTTCATTTCTTGTTTTTGATATATGTATCAAACACACGGGTGTGTCAATGCAGGTGCATTGAAAAAAGTGCAGATCTGTAATGAGGACCCAGCTCTGAAGAATAACACAAGTGTTATAAACTAAAGCAAAAGTTTGATGCGGGTGTAAAAGGTCAGATGTCAAATCTTACACCCAGGTTGGTAACTAATGTGGAGACGGGTATGTTTTGGCCAGAAAAGGTGATGTGGATTATGGGGGATGACTGGACCTGGTTTGGTGTGCCAACTAAAATAGCCTCTGTTTTGGAGCTATTTAGCTGCAAGGAAGTTGTGTTGCATCCAAGCCTTTATCTCCTCAATGCAGGTGTTAAAGGATGTTGATGGGAGCGGTGATAATGATGGTGACAGTGAGGATGCATGTGGGATAGGGTCTGTCTTTATATATAGCTGCGTGTAATCAGCGTAGCAATGGAATGATATTCCATGCTGGCTGATGACACGGCCAAGGGGCAGAGTGTACAGGGTGAACAGAGTGGGCCCGAGGACCGACCCTTGAGGGATACCACGGGTGACAGGGTGTGTCTGGGACCTCGCACCTCCCAAGGAGACGTACTCTGTTCTTCCAGACAGGACCTGGAACCAGCTCAGGGCGGAGTCAGAGAGTCCGATGGTGTATTGGAGGCGCTGAAGGAGGATGTTATGGCCGACAGTGTCGAATGCTGCAGTCAGATCCAGGAGGATGAGGAGAGATGGGGAACCAGTGTCAGCCGCCATCAGCAGGTCGTTTGTGACCCTGACCAGAGCTGTTTCAGTGCTGTGGGCGGAACGGAAACTGGACTGGAATTTCTCAGTTGGAGATGGTCCTGAAGCTGGGCGGCAACTACAATGATGTCTACCAGCATGTCATGCACTCACTGGCTGTGGCACAACAAGTAGTTTGTACAGAATAGGAAAGACAACAGCATTCCCCAAACTCAAGACCCATCCAAGCGAGCTCAAAGATCTGGCCCATTTTGGACTCTCTGCCAGCTTGGAAGAGTCTTTGCCAGTCGCAAGACAATTGGCGCTTCTGCTATATGGAAAAAAGAAAAAGGAAATTGGACTGATGTGCAGAAAACTTGGATGAACTGAGGTTCATAATTGCATCAACAACAGATGCAGCCTCGGAAAATCTGCCTCCAACAGAGGATGCATTTCAACAACATGTAAAGAGCAATGTTTCAGACAGCGATATGGTGTCACAGGCCAAACCCAAACCCTTGTTATGGAGTCCTATTGGCAGGGGGTGGATTGTCAGAGATGGGGCCATTCAACCAGTGCTATTTACAAAACCCCCAGCACCTACAGAAGTGAGAGACATTACTCACTTGTATTGCAAAGATGCAAAGTGTGGAGAGAGTGGAAAGTGCCAGTGCCTCTCTGTCTTAATGATCAAACTGCTCTTTATTAGTCACATTCATAATTTANCGACTCCTCGGTCCTCCGGTAGTGACCCGGAAATGGATTTCAGCGCGCCATGTTGAAGGACATCTAATTTCTCTAAATGCACATCGAGGACCGAGGATCGAGCATCGAGGAGGCTCTCTGGAGGAGCTATGATCGAGGATACACTGATGGGTCCTCCACGGCCGGACTTATCTCAGCCAATGACAGCTCTGCATGCATCCCCTGGATATTATTTTATTAACTGCTTTCATCGCGACGCAATGTTTACAGTGAGAACAGCTGTGAGGTCCGTGCAGAAAGCAGAGCAGTGTGTAAAATATATATCACTCAGTATAACAGGCCTACATTACTTTCTGTATTTGTATGCTGCAGTTTAGTAGATATATACAAACAAAGAGTCGATATTTTTCTAAGACCATTTAGTGCTTCACATAATAAAATACACAACGGTTGTAGCCTGATTATGCTTTAGGAGCTGTAGTTGTGTGTGGTACAGTGTGTAGGTGTGTGTGTGTGTGTGGTACAGTGTGTAGATGCGGCGGACAGACGGGTCTCAGTTGGTTTGGTGTCCTATGCTTACTTTAAATACTTGTAAATACAACTTTTGGCCCGTAATTTCAATTCCCCATTTCAGCGACCAGAGAGAGGGGGAGGGATATATCCAGTCTCTGATTGTGTTACGTTATTATGAGAGTGCTCTCATACTTTAAATTGTATATATTTATGTCAATATATTTGTGTGTGTGTGTGTCCGCATCTTTAGCCTGTTATTGTCTCATTATACCGCACTGTGAATGAATTAAAAGCAAATAAATTCGTCATGAACATATCTGTCCATCAGACAGCTGCTGTGCCTCCTGTCATCATTAATGGACGTCTCTTTAAAATGACCGCTCAGAGGAGAGGAGTTCTCATTTCTCTAACCGCCTGCTGCTTCCCCTCCTCTCTCCTCGGTTCCCCCCCTCAGTCCTCGCATCTCCTGTTGGCGGCACTAAGTCTCGAGGCTAGGAGTCGAGGAGGGGAAATTAGAGTATTGAGAAACATCTCTTGACTTGAAGATGAAGTCCATTTGCCTATCCTTCTGGACAAAAATCTCCATTACCTTTTTGTAAAAGTCCTCCTTATCTTGTAGTTCCAAAAGTCTATCATAAATCTAATCGATAGATTTATGATTCGAAAATTATAAAAGTATGGTAGACATGTGGATATTATCCGGCTGAACAAAACGTGCATTTATCTAACAGGTACGTTTCCCATAGATCTTANGTGTGCCTTGGCAGTCTCAGATCATTGCGTAGGTGTGTAGTGTGATTCTGTGTAGTTTATTTAAAACTCAAAGTGGCGACGAGGTCTTAAAATGTATGGAAAGGGACTTAAAAAGGTCTTAAAAGGTATTAAATGTGACTTCAGGATTCCTGCATATACCCTGTTGCTACATGCAAGTCTTACTAAGGTAAACATGTTTAGCTCAGAATGAGAACAAACTCCTTTGTTAAAAAATATGTACATTTCCTAGAGATCTACTGACGCAAACTGACAACATGTAGTAAATAAGAGCATCATAAGTAACACAATAATCCAGCCAAGTGAACATACCTTTGCAGAAGTGTGGTAGAATAAACATTTGCCTAATCCTGATTCTAAATGTAGCTGCAGTTTCAAAACATGACGGTGGAGATTGAGACTTTAATCCCTTCCACCTCCGATCCTGCAAGGATGACAACTTCTGTGGCACTCGTAGTTTCTGTGATCTCAGCTACTACAGTAAGCACAGTACTTTGATCAGGATCAAATAAAAGCTGATTTCACTGTCATATCTTTATAACTTTAGGATTCATTTTTACAAATGTGTTAACATATGTCTTTGATTTACCTATCAAGATTTACTTTAACTTTAATAGAATTCTAGATAATTGTAATTGAAGGTACAATGCTTTAGATTTGCTGATAGGGGTTTGAAAACATGCCATTTATCTGAGAGTTTAAGTTGAATAAGATTTAATTAAAGATAATTGTAGTCAGGAAATGATGACTAATCTCACACTGTATGAGTTGTCCTCCTGCAGGTCTATGTTTGTCATTATGGGAGCCAGCTGGTCCGTCCAGTCAGTACAGTCACCTGACCATAACACATTTAACATGCCAAACAAAAGTCGAGTCGATCCTCCACCGTCACTTTGCTTTGACTGGTTCTCAGATCTGACTGTTGGCTCAAACAATAGAGTGCAAAATACAGAAAGAAAGAGTGGAAATGAAACTCCCAGTCACACTTTAATGTGCAAGATGCACACGCATTAACACTTTCTGTAGGGTCTCGTATGAGCGCCAGGTGTTACTGAGTGAGAATAAATAGGTGCAAAAACCATCTTTCAGTTACCTCAGCGCTCTGCATTCTCACTGCATTTCTGAGTATAATTTAAAAATAAGCTAGTTATATCCTGTATTCTTCTTATCGTCTACTAATTAATGAAAAAGACCAAAGATAACAATGAATTAATCCCTCTAACTACTAGTTTCCATGTAAAGCCAAATACATCTCATTCCTCTATGCTTAAGATATATCGTCCATTTAGTTATCCTAAAACAATTTGAAACACATCAGTGTTTTTACCATGAACACTGACAGTGTAGTTTATTTTGGGTCAGACCAATAAACATCCTCCTGATGTAAATACTCACAAAATTACAAAAATTGATTATAAATCCTTATCAAATGCACATTTGATTCCTGTCAATGTAATGTTTCCTTAAAACTGCATTACCCAGCTGCTTAAGGAAACACATTTTGTTGAACTATATTTATGATTTATTTGTATTTACTTGTAGTCTGTCACGGTCTGTCTAGAGGCTTCTCAATTCTCAAATGTCCCCTCCTCGACTCCCCTCCTTGACTCCTATCCTCGAGACTTAGTCCCGCCCACAGGAGATGCGAGCGGAGGACTGAGGAGGGGANTATTAAACGGCATTTTTCAAGGTATTATTACATTGTGTAGCTTGTTTTCAATAAGTATATAAATTGTCCAAAGAGGTTGTATTCTACAGTCTGCCTGAAATTCAGGCAGACTGTAGAATACAACCTCTTTGGACAATTTATATACTTATTGAAAACAAGCTACACAATGTAATAATACCTTGAAAAATGCCGTTTAATACTTTTTAATAGCCTTAACTTTTAATACTTTTTAAGACCCCGCGGACACCCTGAGCAAACATATTTTCTAAAGTTGTTTTAATAGAGGGGTTTTTCATATATCAGGCATACATGATTTATAACATTTGTATTCCTAAAACATGATTGCTGTTGACAATATTGTGCTTTATAAAGTGATGCAAAGAAATCTTCCCCAGAAACGTTTTGTAATTTTAAACAGTCAGACAGTGGGCGCTGACGGTAACAACACAGGAAGTAAACTGAAATGTGAGAAAAAAGTGAGATCTCACGGCACAACAAAGGGTTAAAGGAAGAGTTGCAAACTGTGAGCAGAAATATAACAAACAAAAGAACACTTGTGCACAAATATACCACTACAGTTATTACAGTAAGCGCCTGTCATCTAGAATGAGCTGAGTTCACAGGAACATCCCAACATGAAGCCTCTGAATGCAGAATAAAAGGAGTTACATTTCAAATGTTATACTCATGGTTCACAAATCATTGCTGCGATCATGTAGAACACAAAAGGCTCAAAAAAGATTAGAGAAGTAAAGAAGGAAAATGGTAATCACATGTTTGATTTTCTTTAACCTTAACATTGAAGTCATGCATGAGTGGTATAATTATAGGCTGCAGAGTGAGACAAAGGAACTGGCAGAGCACAGAAAGGACAAGAGATGATAATAGGAGATATGTACAAAGGTGAACTCTGACGAAATGTATAATTGTTCACAGAAAACATTTTAAATCATAATATCTTTTGATCTATTAACAAACATTAAACGGTACCACTTTACAATAAGACTACCCTTATAAAGGGTTTACGAATAGTTTGTAATTAATTAATTAATTAATTATATTGGCTACTTAGCTTACTTCGTCTTCCTCATCAGCCAGCATCCTTGGTATCTGTTGTTCACCGAGTTGATTCTCGCTAAGTAGCCAATATAAGGCTTAGTCATCTTGCAAAATAGTGAGCCTGTGTTGATGTATGAAAACTATGTTAGAACTGGTTAATAAATGGTTCTTAATGATTAAAGTGTTTACAACCTAATTATAAACCCTTTATGAATCCTTTATAAGGGTAGTCTTATTGTAAAGTTAAACTTACTTTATTGTTAAAGTGGAAGAGAAGTAAACCTGGAATTTTTTCACCAGGTTAACGTAAACACTACCGGAGATTTGGGGAAGCTGTTAAGCATGGACCAACGAAGAATCTGTCAAACTTTGGAGCAATTTGGTCGAACTGGTCACAAATTGCAGAAACAAACCTGTGACTACTCCCATGAAATATCAAATAGCTCTTTGAAAATATGATTTAAAATTGGACAAAACATAAGGTTTTAGTTTATACATCAAACTATGTTCCTAAAACTTGTATTATATATTTTCAGTTCTCCTACTGCAGACACCTAGGACTCAAGAGCCTTTGATCGGCTTTCGATACACTTCAGCTTTTATGTTCTTATTTTCTTAACAGACCAACTATGATGAGCTCAGTGATGCAGCAGGACAGAAGAGTAGATATAGGTGTGCCGACAAATGACATCACTGATGAGGTAACCCTACCTGTGAGAGGTGACAAAAGATATGAGGTGTGTATGCGTGTGTACTGTAAAATGTTCCTGACTGGAAACCCAGTCAGTATTCAGGTGAGATCGTGTTAGAAAGGTTACGTGTGGCAGTGTTTGAGTGTGCGTGTGTGTGTGTGTGTGTGTGTGTGTGTGTGTGTGTGTGTGTGTGTGTGTGTGTGTGTGTGTGTGTGTGTGTGTGTATGTGTAAGGATTTGTTAGAAGCAGGTGGCTCAGTCTGTCATTAAGGGCTGAGTCACTGTGCTAGCGTCAGTCCTGGACACACACACACACACACACACACACACACACACACACACACACACACACACACACACACACACACACACACACACACACACAAAGAGTCTAGACGGGACAAGGGGAGTGTTTTTGTGGGATAACGGGGGTTTCCAGACGGAGCAGATGATTGCCTGAGGTCCCACTCCAATATCTAATCAGAGCCGGGAAAATACTTTTGTCCAACCTTTTAATCTCATCCCGTTTTATCACTCTTCTCAGAAAAAGAGTCTTCATCATCACTGTCGAAATCCTTCAATTGCAGTCGTTCTTACAAACTGACGCTTTATACACTCTGTGAAGTTTTCAGGGAGTGTCAATGGATCAATGAATTTCACCTCACCATATCAGGGAGTGATCTCATGGCTGTCAGCTGTATGAAGATGTGACCGTGAGCCTTTTCTTGGTTTACCCCCTCTTTCCGCATCCAACGAGAGCGCATTAGCATAAAAAATGCCTTTCAGAGAGGTTTGTACCAAAGATGTCATGCAATACAAATACAATGGTACGAAAAAGGCAAGTTTTAAGATGTTTTGTGAGTGGCTCAAACTCATCCACCCATTAACACACACACACACACACACAAACACAAGGCAATTGAGGCAATGTGTCCTTCAGATTTGTATCAAAGACTCTTCAACGTGTGGAAAGGAGAAGCCATGTATTGAACCACCATCTTTGATATGAATGGACAACCAGCAAGGCGTTGACATGTATTCATGAACAAGCACTCAACAGATATATTTTTACATTAACATAACATCATCAGACTCAGGATGGTCAGTTGAAATAAAAAAAACAAAGACAATAGAATCAGAGATACCACTATGTTATTCGACATATTGTCAGAGCCCTGTCTATAAGCTGCTTATTTAGCTGCTAGCCGCTAGCCTCAGGCAGAAATGATATCTGAACTAATGTGATGTTTTGAACTCTAGACCTCTAGCTTTTTTCCTTTTTCTTTCATTTGGAATCAGATTTTGCTTAGCTCCCTCTGGAGCCATAAAAATGCTGTATACATCTTTCCCAACATGCAGCAGAACTCCCCAAGACCTAAAAACTGACTTTGATGTGTAAAATCTGTGTGGCTCCATGAAAGATGATGAGGTTGCCAAATCCTATGGAGTTCATTAATACATTCAGCAAATTAAACAGTAATGTGGTGAACAGTTGATATTTTTTGTTGGACAAGTCTTGGACAATCCAAAACTGCCATACTTTTATCCCCGCCTCTCGAAAAGGCACAAATCCTACTGTGTTTAAATGTCAGGGTGTGTTTGTTTGTGACTTTCAAACAGAGTGCAGTGTGTGTTTGTATGTTCAGCGCCGGCTAAAGAGAACCGTGTGTGTGCTGCAGCAGCGATGGCTTGTGCGATTGTCACTCTAATTGTTTCCATCTTTGAGCGTGTGTGTGTGTGTGTGTGTGTGTGTGTGTGTGTGTGTGTGTGTGTGTGTGTGTGTGTGTGTGTGTGTGTGTGGCTGGCAGTCCCTTCAGAGGAGCAGGCCACTTCAGAGCAGCCATGGAACTGCCACAGGCTGACGGTGCCTGTGCTGCCACTTCACACACTGTGTGCGTGCCATGCTGTGTGAGTGGTGTTTGTGTGTGTGTGTGTGTGTGTGTGTGTGTGTGTGTGTGTGTGTGTGTGTGTGTGTGTGTGTGTGTGTGTGTGTGTGTTTAAGAGAGGGACAGGACAAGATATAGCAAGAATATGAATATATTGGTATATTAAATTGATTTGTGTGTGTGTGTGTGTGTGTGTGTGTGTGTGTGTGTGTGTGTGTGTGTGTGTGTGTGTGTGTGTGTGTGTGTGTGTGTGTGTCAATGAGATGAATGATGTGTTGACAGTACAAACAGTGTGTGTGTGGAAGAGGGTTTCAGAAACAATTCAGCAGCTCTCTGGAGTATGTCTGTGTGTGTGTGTGTGTGTGTGTGTGTGTGTGTGTGTGTGTGTGTGTGTGTGTGTGTGTGTGTGTGTGTGTGTCACTCTTAAAAGTGTGAAACTATACAAAAATAAATCCAACATAAGTACAAAAGGCTGTGTTATGTAATATGTGTGAACATCTCTCTTTTGTGTTTGCGTCCAGGTTAACAGCTGTATATAAATGTGTGAGTGAGTGTGTGTGTGTGTTCTCACCTGTCTTTTGGCTCATGTCTGTGGGCAGATGTGGAGGACTCGGGCTGAAGTGCTCGTTGCTGTAGGGCAGGAGTGACGTCAAGGGGTGCATCCCGTGAGACTGCTGTACCACCGACACTTTGTTGGACTGTGGACAAAACACAGAGATACAAAATCAGTTAAGATAATATTATTTATTTCATGATTCTCTACATGTTCAGGGTTGCAGAGCTCTGCTTAAGGAGGTAGGATTCAACACAGATGCAGGGCCGGCCCTTGGCATAGGCAGTATAGGCGAATGCTAAGGGCGCATCAATCAATGGTGGGCGCCGAAAATTGAAAAATAAAAATATAAATATATTTTTTAATTTCATAACAACACAATTTCCCGATTTTTTATCAACAAAGTACATCTTATTATCTTATACTAACATTACTACGCCTATATTGCATACAGCGCCCATAAACTATGGCGCACCCCCCCCCAAATCAAGTTGAACTGCCCCAGCCTCAGTAAAAACCAGAGGTCTATGTGAAATAGTTTTTTTGTTGAAATAATGGTTCTAGTGTGCAATTATAGATTTTAATTTTGTTAATTTAAAATAAATCAAACTCCCAAAAAACGTATACAGATTTTATTAACATCTCTTAATGTTGCTCTCAAAGTGCACCAGATTGATGCTTTTAACTTCAATATTAAAAAAAAAAAATCTTCCC
>NW_011365161.1:119944-142360 GCF_000735185.1 Notothenia coriiceps | reverse complement strand
GGGTAGCCAAGCTCCCCTGGCTCCCCCCCATTTTGAACAGTGCATTTGCACACATCTTGTGTCCATATCTCTCTGTTTTGGTGGTCATGCCACAACCGTGCATGCATGCGCGAGTCATAGTGAGTGTCTGCATTTTGGGGGGGGCGCCAGCTAAAATGTTGCCTAGGGCAGCAAATTGGTCAAGGCCGGCCCTGCACAGATGCCAATGTTATTTCCCTAGTCACTACTGGGGACATTGACTGTCATATACATAAATTCAGCTGAACACACACACACACATTAAGGACCAAAATGAAAGATAGGGGAAGAAAGCTGGACATCTTAAACCTGGTTTGGAACAAACCTGGGCTGTACTTTGCTGCTGTTGGTGGGGAGGAGAGCGGCGAGGAGGAGAGGAGGAGGTCCATTTGATCGATAAGCCTTTGATGATCAAGTGAGGCTGCGTGCGAGCTTGTTTGCTTTCATGTTGCTGTTTACAAATGGCTTTCAATAACTCAAGTGAAATCCAGCTAATGCTCACAGCATGCTGGCCGACAGACGATATGTCACAGCGGTTTGAAATGTCGGAGGCAACTTACCAGACCGAGGTACACTGCATAAGTCTGAAAGACGACATACTGTATGTGTGCATTCATGTGTGTCTGTGTGCATGTGTGTGTGTGTGTGTGTTTGTCTGTGTGTGCGTCAAAGCTGTATTAAGTCTTTGAAAGCTTGGCTGAAGTGCGGATGTATATGAATATATCTGAAAAAAGTTTTTAAAGTTATTTTATTTTGTACACTGAGATGGATACGCCTGTGTGTGTGTGTGTGTGTGTGTGTGTGTGTGTGTGTGTGTGTGTGTGTGTGTGTGTGTGTGTGTGTATCAGCACTACAGAGGGGCAGATCTGGTGCTACTTGCGGGGCCTCCTGCTGTGTTACAAAGTGAATACCTTATCACTTAAAGGCAGAGCTTCAACGCGCTCCACTCCACATTAACACACACACACACACACACACTCACACACGCACGCACGCACGCACGCACGCACGCACGCACACACACACACACACACACACACACACACACACACACACACACACACACACACACACACACACGTACCTCATGTGTATGCTACATGGCTAGCTGTGAAGCTAAGATCAAACTGCGAACCCACATCTAATGTGGAGACATGTGAAAATAAAAACGCACTGCTTCTGTACAGGAGTGTCGAAGGGTGGGAGGTTTGGGGGTGGGGGCAGAGATGGTGTGGGAGTAGGGTGGAGGGGGTTACGTTAGAGATACGGTGGTCTGCATTCATTAAAACATGAAGAAGCCCTCAGATTTGCAGTAGGAATTTTGAAAATGTTAACAAATTTGAGAAAAATGATCAGGATCAGAACAAAGGCAGCTCAATCACCTGAACGTCCCACAACACAACAGTCATGTGGGATGGAAGTTAGCCGTGGTCAAGACTATCTAAGATTTACTTATTAAATATATAATAATGTAATATGTAATATAAAGCGCTTTGAGCATTCGGAGAAGCACTCTAATAAATGTAATTAATTATTATTATTGTTATTATTATTCACTATCCTGAAGTTTTTCTTTCACGTATTGCTAGAAAGCTGAGTTCTTTTCATGCAAAAGCACCCCTGTAGATTTTGATTGTGCTTATACACATTACTGATTGACTTATTTTCGGAAATCAGCATAAAACAATGATTTAATAAATACCCGTTGACTTTCTCAATGCTTGTTCATGGGAGAGTATTATCATTGGTACCTGCAAATTACAAAGTATAGTTTAGATCTAAAGATATGCCAATTGTTATGAAGAAAATCGTCCCATACTACATGAAAAGCCCAATTCTTGAAACCACTTCACCTGAAAACACCCGACACACAATCCAGCCGATGTGATTATTACACACATGCAGTATATACACAAGTGTGAAAAAATGCACACACATCACACCTCACCTTCAGCGCATGTACAGACACAAACACACATTTTGCTACTTGACAGATTCTACACATATGGCTGAAAACATACACACACACCCACATCTGTGCACGGCTGCTCGGAGCCTTCAAAAGTAGCTGCGGCTCCGTTTCACGTGCTGAGGTCGATGTAGCCGTTTTGCTGTAACATTATAGCCGCAAAAACGTCCATTTATGTTTCCTCTCTTCCTCGGGGTAATTAGCTGGCCTTGAAGTGGCTTTCGCTGCGCCTTCCTTTTTTTACACACACTCAGGGAGGCTGACTGAGAGCACTCATTTAACCCATAATTATCAACCCCTCTGTATTTAAAAAAAAACCCCCCCCCCCCCCCTTCTCATCCCACCACAAACATACACTCACACAACTTAAACATAATTACCTTAGCTGAAACAGACGAGTGTGTACATGTATGTGAGGGACACACACACACTCGCAAAAGATCAAATGACGCTTGGGCATCTTTTGAAACGGAAACTAGCTCAGTGTTTTTGGTATAAGAAGAGTAACACATATGTTCAGGTGCACACACACACTTACACACATATAAACACATGCAATGGGGGAAAAGTTCATACTCCCTTTAATTAACAGAAGTACAGTTACCCACCCTTAAAGGGAGACGTTAATCACTAGAGAGCAAATTCAGAGTACAAATCCATAGTAAATACAGGTTTTTTGGAATGTGACCAATTTAACCTTGGTTCATTTCTGGAATATTAAAATAGTATGCACACTAGGCTCTCTGGCTAAAGAAGCACTGCTTATGAATAAAGACCACTGTGCTACTTCAGATGTGTTAAGAAAGTGGGAAATAAAGTAACTGTATTTTCAGATGTTCAGAGGGAAGATCTTCACATTTTGAATGTTTCTGAAATCAACAATATTCCCGACTGGACCTTTTCCTCCCTTTATTCCCTCGTATTCTTCGCTTTCAGACAATCCAAACATCTGGAATTTCAGAAAGGCTGAGGTTCAAATGTGCTGCTTTACTGGAGCACTGATAATGACAGAGGCATGTTGTGATGCAGTACTGCACACATACACTAAGAAATGCGGATGAGAAGTAGAAATGTTTCTCACATTTTAACCGCATGCAAATGTAATTGTGACCATCATTAAGTGGTAGGTGTATCATCCTGATGTGTGGTCCTCAGCAACATTCCTCTGTTTGTTTGCAAATGAAGTAAAATAGCCTCCTTTAAATCCTCTCTGCAGGAAATATTAATCTTATGTCTTGAATTAACTCTACATATAGGGTGACATTGGTATCAGCAGATAAAGGCTTAGTTGAGAAGTTGTCCAGAAAAAAACATTGTATTTTATCTCTGCATCTAGGGTTAGGTGGGAAAAACATCGGTATTGTCGGCCATCAGCCAAAACGGATGAAAAATATTATCTTCCCGATTACAAACGTTTCATGAGGTGGGAAATCCATGTGTCAGGCCTCAAGGATACACACACAATGCATGTCAGTTAGAACATATAAATATATATGTTTGTTGTAATCTCCACTAGTTGGTGCATAATGGCGGTTGTTTGAAACATTCATACATGGGAAGGGTCAGAGCGCGTATCACTGTGCATACATTAATCATGTAAGCAGCCGTAAACATGAAGAACCCCACTCTCAGACAGCAGCAGCACTGAATAATAAATTATCTGCTTGTTGATTACATCAAAGACGTGATTTCTTCAAAGACGCGATTACTTTAAAAATTTCAATTAGATATTAACACCTTTTTAAGTGCGTCAGGAAATCGTACATGTAGCCCTCCGTCTCTCTGTAGTCTAATTTCACTTGAAAGGCCTTTGATTCATCTGGATATTGTTGCTGCCTTTTATCTCCACTCTATTTGAACAGAAATCTGCCGCTGAATACAAGAGTTAATGGGATCTCAGACATCACTTGTTTGTAATGATGGCCCTCCACCTTGACCCTGACACACACACACACTTGTACATATGCATTTCACATACACAAGCGTGCAAAGAAACGCAGTTGCATGCTTATGAGTGCACACACACACACACACACACACACACACACACACGCACACACACGCACACACACACACACACACACACACACACACACACACACACACACACACACACACACACACACACACACACACACACACACACACACACACACACACACACACACACACACACACACACACACACACACACACACACACACACACACACACACACGCACACACACGAGCACGCTTTCATTTAGAGGACCTTATGCTGATAAAACACCTCTAATGTATTCTTCAGCCTTCAGATGACACACTAAGTAGATACGTCTCTTTTTCTACATTTGAAGCGGAAATTAAAGCGTCCTCTCTTTTGTTCGCCCCCTTCAAAATGCTTTTGAGACTAATGTCTTTAATCTCAATTTTCACGGAGATGGCCCATTCAAAACACTCATTCACTTTCTTCCTTTCTTTCACGGCCATCCTTGCCTTGTGTGGAGGAAATAAAAAAGCATTAAAGTGGAATTCACCTTGCTCTCTGCAATCCTTTCAAGTGGCTGCAATCAAACTGTTTTTAAGGAAAGAGATTTCCCACAAAGAGATCTGAGCTCCACGGCGTCATGTTTTGTCATCAAATGAATCGAGGTTGCACTTAACACATCGTACGTCAAAGACAAATGAAAACAACCATTTGTATACATGTTTTAGTATGTGAACTAGCTCAGATCTGTGAATTAACTATACAACTAAAGTGCCACTCCAATGAGAAACGGGTGGCACCTTTAAAGGATATATATAATATATAAATTGCAGACATACTGTATATTTCGAAGTGCAGGGTAATTCACATCCTTCACACCATGCAATATATATCATTTTACTTGCTATGTTTAAGCAATAAACTAAAGCTGATATAAAAATTGTGATTCAAATCTTAATGACACAATTTGGACGTTTCATAAAATGTACCTTCTGAACTTCCTGGATCATCTGAATTTAAAGTAGAAAATAAATCTTACAAAAAGGCACATTTTTCCGTTTCCACCTTTTTAAATTCTCTTGAGCTCGACTTTCATACGCTCCTGTCCTGTGCAATATGTTTGTGGTCAAATTGAATGACTGACTATTTTGTTTCTCTGAAAAACTAATCTGAGCATTTGATTACAGGTCAAAGGCTCAATCATTAAACATGTATCTATCAAAAAGCGCTTTACATATGCTTGACGGAAATCTGTGGCTGACAGTGTATATGTCACTGCACACGGGCAGAACATGGATTTCAGGGGCTATTCAGTGGAGAAAACCCATTTCATCAATGATTATTTCTCACAACGCAGATGCTTTACTTTGTCAAAGAAGCAGTTGTCACATGTCAAGGTAGATGGAAGTGGACCTCTTTATTTTGCACCTCTGCAGTGTCCTTTAAAAGACACGAGTGTACTGCTCTAAAGATAATGCTTCATCTGAGAGGGTAGAGGGCATGCTCAACTGCTTGCATGCTGTATAACTATTCACACAATACACACACACACACACACACACACACACACACACACACACACACAATGAGAGTTGGGGTTTGTGGGTGAAGAGGGAAAAAAAACGGTTAGCCTGAGTAAAATTCCCCACACCTGCACGCAGAGAAAGAACAAACAAACATAGAGAGAAAGACGTGCGGATATTAAGTGGCACAAAGAGAACTGAGTCTCTCTCGGAGCATTTGGTCCCATTGAAGCTTTCAGCCTAGATCCGGCTGATTTGAGATTTTATCGATATAGGTTTGATTTGATCGACTCCCAACAGGAGGTTGAATGCATTTAAAGCTTATGGCTGACTGTGGGAAAAAACCTGAACTGCTTGCCATGAGTAAACCAATTCTGAAACTGTGCCATATGACGAATACAACTTTGATATGAATAATATTCTGAAAAGAAAAAGTCTCTGTCTTTGCCGAGAGGAAACGGCTAGAAAAGGATGCCATTTCATGTCTGAGGATTATGCCAGACATTTTTTTTTTTTGTGGACAGACTGCAAAATGACAGTATGTTCATGCAAAAGAAAGTTAAATCATGTGTTTTAACATTTGAAACGTTTAATCCAAAGATTTATTCAAGTTTTCCTTTGACTTGGTATGCCACCCTTTTAATAAATAACACAACTGCTTGATGGATATATCTAAGGATGGATTATGTCATAAATATGAACCATATTTCTTTAATTTAATTGTTCTATTGTCTTATCCCCTGATGCTTCTTGAATACTCTCTTTGATACACAGTAGAACTCAGACACATGACGCCCATATGCAACTTATTTGCATTTGTAAATGTAATGCTCTTTTGATTACATTTCTTTAAACTGACATAGCGAGAAACGTTTATATCGAATGCATCTGCAAACTGCCAATGCAAATGGAAATGTTTTTATAGTTGTGTCCAGGGTCCTTAATGCACTAAGTTCCCTTTAGGAAAAGATGATGGTCTTTCTAAGGCATAGTCAATGTCAATTAAAGCTTAACACAACATACTTTTTGAATATTTAACTGAAAACAGGATCTTTTCCCAAAATCTCTTGACCAAAAAAAACAATGGATGCAATGTGCTAGTCCAGTCCTTATACTTTTATATGGACTGTTTTTGACCCAGTACCACCAGGATGACCTGCTCTGCCCGTCGTGACCCCCCACAGCCCATCCCACCACGACACTTGAGTGGGTGTCCCAATCTGGAAGTCATTGCCTTCTCCAGAGTCAGGAGCCCAAAATGAAAGCCTCTTAGTTGGAGGTTTGGGCAACATCAAAGCCAAGGCAACCATAACAACGCAGCTATGTTTAAAAAAGGGCCAAACACCCCCCAACAAGCCCGCCCACTCCCCAATTACACACACACACACACACACACACACACACACACACACACACACACACACACACACACACACACACACACACACACACACACACACACACACACAACTGCTCATATACTCCTCGAATGCAAGGACACGCCCAGTGGTGTGCATGTAAATACACACACAAACACATGCACACACACACAGACCATGGTCCACTGTTGCTGCCACACACCACTGGAACATCTGGGCCGTGGCCATGATGAATCAGTAACCACTTCTAGTTACTAACAGACAAACACTTTGAGCATATGACTTAGCATACTACATCTAAATGTAAGAGGACAATGATCCCAGAGTTTACTCTTAACATAGTAAACATAGTTGTTTGCATCAAGATAAGAGAGAAGCATCAAATCTGATTAATATTTACACCACGCTTAAGGACATTATATTTATATAATTTGTGTTGCTTCTGCTTAGCCAGGGAAGACAGTGAGGTTATGTGTTCTGTATTTTGGGAAGAATCTGGGGGTTAAGCAATATTGGAAGCGTTTATATATTTACTTGCTAGATTTGCTACTTTATATCTGATTCAAGTACGTTTTAGAGTAATTTATTATAATTATCCAACATCCTTTTCAGGGAAATAAGTGAATTTCAGCATTTTGTTGAACGAGGCTTTGGAGCTAAACCTGAATACATTAGATCTTTAAATTGTAACATTTGAAAACAAGTTCATCCTGGAGTGTATTTAGTTGACTTTCCATCTTTTCAGATGTGTTGTTAATGAACTTTCTTTGGACAAGCCTTTAGCATCCCAGCGGTCGTGCACAGGTTGTCTTCATGCATCTCTATTAATGCATATGATGACAATACAATCACTACTCGGTCATTTTAGCAAAACTGCTGGTGTAAACTATAACAGTGGAGTTTAAGCAGCAGTAGTTCTTGTTTTAAAGGCGGTTTTATTGACCAAAGTTGAGGGGAAGAGAGAAGAGAAACAGGAAGAAGAGCAGATTCACTTTTCACACTTAATCTGAAATCACAGCTCGGTGCGGTGAGAAAAACCTCTTCATGAGAGTCTGCACTCTGCAGCTGGCTCCAGGCCATGGATATGACAGGGTTGCGAAAATAAAATCCAACCGTAGCGATGGCATTTAGAGATGAGTTATATCACTCTCTAATGAGTGGACGGAGACAGACAAGCAGGCAACTTTCTCTTCCAGACTGCGGCGACAGCAGAAATGATCTCTAATGATCGGTCCTGAAGGGAGCTAATTAATGGTGTACTTGTTTATTTTGATCAGAAAGTTCCACAATGAACAACTTGTTTACGACATTTGGGCAATCATCCGCAACAAAAATATTGACACAGGGAGACGAGAGGAAATGAGGCGACCACAGAGGACATAAATCCTCTTTGAGACACACTTCCTTTTGGTTTACTCAAACAATAGATTCTACGACTTCTTCACGCCACAGCCATATTTGTCTGTTTTGTGGGAGCCGGCTAGCAGAAGCAAAAAAAAGATCTTCTAGCGGTTGGATAAGACTATTGTCAAGAAGGTACCGAGGGCTTGCCGAGGCGAAAAAAGGCGTCTGTGTGCTTTCATTCTCAGACAAGACGGGCATGACGTCTTCTGCTGTGAAATGTCAAACTTCATATATCTAATGGCTGCACTTTGGGAAGAACAAAATAGCCTCATGAGTGAACTTTGGTGAATCTCCACTTTCCTGCTGAATTGTAAGAGGTAAGGAAAGGCCGGGCCTCAAAACCTTTTGTTTTTCGTATTCTTGAAGTTCCCCAGGGTGGTTGCCATGCTGTCCGGAGGTTATGTGGTCCCTTCCCCTGCTGAGATGACTGAGCATGTCTACCGCTCACTCATTGTGAAACGTTTGCCCTGCAGAGGACAGCTTTCACTCTAACAGCCTAAACCCAGCCTAAACACCAAACCATGTGCCCAAATGGGAAATGCCCCCACAGGTAAAAAAAAAACCATGCATTGACGCGTTTCCTCTGTGACAGTTTCTATTTAACACGCAAATATTGCAATATGTGCATCTATAAGTGTGATTCTGCTTTTCCCTTTTATAAAATTGTAAATAGCATTTCTTTGAACTGAACAAGATGTTGGGCTTATTTGATGCTTTGTTGATATATTTGTCACTTCAAAAATGTCTAACTAAACCATTTATATCTTCCTCTTTACATCTACTTGCTCATAAAGGTACACAAACAGGTACAAAAAAACATAATTTGTAAATGAACACATTTAAAATATTATATAAAAGCACACATATCAGTCAATGCTTGTTCTCTTTTAACCAGAATGTGTGATATCATTTCTCTTTGTGTCGATGCAGTTTTATTCTTACATGTACAATACCTTGAATAGGTGTTTTCCGAGCAGCGCATGTGACTCTCATGTGTTTGTTTGTGTGTGATTGTGTGTTATTGTGTGTTTGTAGTGATCCATGTGTTGACAAAGCAGTCGTACATGGCTGACTCACATGTATGTAACTGTTGGTTGAGTCAAGTTTTTGGGGAAGCAGACAACTCAATCAGCTTTCATGCTTCCTGCCCTCTGGGCCAGCAGTTCACTTCACGTGCTGCTCTCTGTCTGATGTCTGCTTTGATGTTTCTATCAGAATAATCTCATCCCTGGGCGTTAGGGGCGCATTGAAGGCCATGCAAAAGAAATATCTGGAGGGTAGAGAACGCTCAATGGCCTTAACATCCCAACCCAAACATGAATATTTTTGGAATTTGCCTAAAAATATATATTCGCAGACATATACACTATATAAGAAATATCAAAGGCAACTTGCTTTTGATGTTGAAATCTTTTTCAAAAAGTTGCATTTATATTGTATACTTTAAAAAGAACCAAACTACAATGATTATCATATATTATTCATGATCAAAGTAGTTGCAGTTGATGAAAAGTTAAGCAGAGATATTTAACTCAATCCCAGCCAGACCAAATGCAAACCAATGGACATTGAAACTGTCGGAAAGAGGAGACACAACCAATAATATCTGGGACAAACCGGAGCCCCGAGGCCTCTGTCCAATCAGCTCCTTCCTTTCATCGTTTCTGGGAGATCATGCAGGTCAACCCAGGAGCGTTTTAAAAACCATCCTTCACCAAAGATTACAGTCGTCTCAACACTTCTGAGAACCGGTTGTTAATCAGCGCTGATGACTGGTGTTTACGCTGGGGGCTCAAACATTTAAAAAAAAAGGTCTTCTCGGAAGTCTCAAGGCTTGACACTATTCTTCACCTTCAGGCCGAGGGCAAAGGCTCAATGTTGGTGCCCTTTGACCCCTACAAACTGGCTGAAGACCAACATTCATGCCAATAACCCCAACTCTCTAGCTTTGCTTCATCCACTTGTTAGTTTTTTACATTCTTTACAAAACACGTACTTGTGTATTCAATACTTCAGAGTTCTTCTTACACGGCAGAAAAGAAAAGGTTAGCTTTTCATGGTTAAGGGAGAAAACATGAATCTTTTTGACTCCTTAAAAGATCCTTCTAGAGATTCAAAGTCTCTGCAGAATAAACAACAGCCTTCATGATCAATACCTTTATATTTCAGAACCAACATGTCTGTTGCAGACTCTCCAGGCTTTGTTTACTTTTTGCTTCAGTGAAAGAATGCTTTTCCTGCCAATGAAGCCCACTTGAAAAAAGCTAACGACAGAAAGGGATCACTGGAAAGAGAGAAGATGAAAGAGATGCTTGTTTCTCTCCAAACAATCAGTCCAAAACCCCCAAAATATACATCATTAATTGATTTATCATCATATAAGACGAAGAAAAACGGCAAACTCTTAGGATGGAAGCTAGGTTCAGTGAAACTCTGACATTTATTATCCTTTAAAAAGGGTGTAATGATGAATATTCGTAACGGCGATTGATTTTTTGGATCTTTTTCTAATTATTGTCCAAGAAGAAGAATATAAAAAAAACACAAATGTAAGACCAGGAGAGAAGCACTGACTGATGGATGTGGAGAGATTGATGGATGGACTGATGGTGTATAGAGAGGTGGTGGATGCTGCTATGTTTCCCTCCATCTCCTTTCATGTCCTAATTTATTCTGTATGATTAATTCCCGTTACCCCTCTGGATGTGCAGTGCGCCCCAACTCCCAGCAGCCCCTGCTCTCTCCTCTCTCTGCATTTCTACTGTACCTTTATTCTTATATCTCTCTATCTCTCTGTTGGCCCTCCTGCTGGGATGGTCCCCTCTTTACATGGCCATGCAGCACTGAGGACACCGAGCAGGCATGCCGTAACCATGGTAACGACAGCACCACTGCCACCGCATGACGCAAATAAGAAGTCCCAACGCTACATCTTTTCAAAGCTACATCAAGATCTGTTGCTCCACTTATTTAATGTGTATGTGCAGAATGCAAACAATCCAAAAAGCAACATGGATGCTGATCATATTACATTTTACCATCATTTACAGGATTAAAATCACATTAAACTTGTATCCATTTAGATGGTTTTGGTTTCTGTGACAAAGTTTGGTTTGATTTGACTTGGTGTAAGTGTTACAAACTGTACGTTTTGAGTGTAGTACCAGAACTGACCCTTTGAAACAGCTCTTTTAGCCGCAGCCACTATAGTTTGATCAAACACAATCCCAAACAATTGACTTTGAAGCTTCTCAGAATAGTAGAATTGGCTTTTTCATAGTTTTCAGTCATAATTAATTTAATATACTGGGATTTTAATATTGATTTGAGGGAAAAAAGAGCAATACATTATATATTTTTCGCCAGCATGAACATGAGTTTTTTGAAGCCTTAAACGGAACAATTGATTAATCAAGGGAACCATCTGCAGATTGAGATGTCTGTTCATGTGTTATGAAAGAAATGTTCAAATGTTACACCAAAAATAAGAAATCTCACCCTGACAGACAGTTCCAGAGGGCAAGAGGTGAAATGAGTTCAACAAGACGCATACGATCCTCTGTGACCATGATGACCTTCCACACAGTGCCCACAAAACTGTGACTTTAATGTTACACTCAACCAAAATAAACTGATTTCACAGTTAAACCCGAATAATTTTAGAGTACATACATTTTATAGCTTCTGGGAGCGTGTGCAGCCATGTGTTTAAAAGGCTCAAAAGAAATAAATTGAATGTTACAAGACTCCCTTTCACCAGAAGTGAACAGTTTCTGCCAGAGAACATCTGATGGACTTGAAAACTATACACTGGAGTTTCGTCCAAACACCTGGAAAAACAGCTTTGGTTTTCTTCTCGACTCTCATTTATGGTTATAAGTGGTTGTAACCACAAGTGGTTTGGCTTGGTCTCAGGGGGGGATATGATGCTTTTCTGTATGATGGATAAGTCAGTTACTGTAACGCAGCTGCATCAATGTGCTTCAGCAAGACGCAGAAGCCCTGAAGTAAATTAAAGTATATATTTTCCTTTGCAAATGTGTATAAATTCAATGCATTTCTTCAGGTTGTCTTTGCATTGATTGGAAAGTGCTGACAGAGTATTACAGCTGACTGCTGGACATCTTTTACTGTGGTTTGTTTCAATTGGTCAAAAAGCAGATCACATTTTTGTGGAACTACCTGTTAAAACGTAGGGTTTTATGTTCATTTCAAGTATGAAGCAATTGGTTTGACTAATTTTTAAACGTGTGATCCCTATGGCATCATCCCTACCCTTCCCTGGTGTGTTTTCTATCAAGATAAAGCAGAACTACCAAACGAATAATTGTAATCTTTGAGTTTAACGTCGGGACACCCTCTGTGTATTGAGTCCAAGTCATGATGGTAAAACATATATTTTTTTTCTCCCTCTACGATGTCGAGAGATGCTCTTCGTGTGTTTGGCAAACATCCTCGCTGTAGTTTGACTGTCTTGAATTATAGATAGGAGACGCAAACCACCCACTGCTTGTTTGTTTGGTTAAGACTTTGAGTAAGCAGAGGGAATGCAAGGGGAGTAAGAGAGAGATGAAATAGGAGAGAGCAAAGGGAGATGGAGGACAGGATGAATACAAAAAGAGATAGAAAGCGAAAGAAGATGGGGGATAGAGAGACAGATGGATCAAATAAGACGGTAACAGAAAAGGAGGGAAACCAAATCCATAATGAGATTATGAGGGAGTTCAACTCGTTCAATGTATTGACTGTAACCGTGGAAACCCTTTGACATTAAACAGATGCTCTAACAGCGTGTATTAGATACAAGACATTGTACTGACACATCCTTAGTTGAAGAAATACAAACAAAGTAGTGAAAGACTCAGTGAAATGCAACCCTCCATCATGGTGGCAGAGAACATCACGTTAAAAAGTCACCAGCCATAATTGTTTGTTGCAAAGCGCTGCCTTACATCATTGACCACCCGCCCCTGGTCTGCACCTCAGCGGCGGTTCTTCTGACTCCAAGGGGGAACCCTCCTCTGCCCGTCCAGATCGCATTACACAGGGCTCATCCCTCTGATGTGGCTTCAGATAGAGAGCGTACAAACCCCAGGCCCACAACCACACAGACCAGCTCCGCACAGGCCCCGTCCTGTGGTCTGCTCCATATGAAAGAATATTTTTGAATGCCGTGTACATTCCCTTCTATATTCCCCCCCCCCCCCCCCCCACATGCTGCTCTCATTTGAAGGGGTTTTTATGGAGGGGGTGCAAAGTATGGCAGTGGTTGTGACAAGTTGTTCTGAAGAGATGCACAAAGCAATTGATTGGGTTGCACTTTAAGACTGAGAATAAATAATCTTTGTCAGAGAAAAGGGTGGTGAGGAGCAGATTGTAGTTTTCGGTTGAAGGAATAAAGTTATTGCTAAAGACTAAGACCCTTCTTTGATCACAACTAATGCCAAGAAACTGACATCAATCATATGTCAGAATTGAATGTTGTTTTCATTTTAATAATTCATATTTTGATTGTCTTGTGAGTGGAAAACATTTCTATAGCTATTTTCGGGCATAGGGGACATTATCAAATATCAGTCCAAACTCAGGTGGATAATTGATTGAAAAGTTACAGTTATATTTAAACAAATGGACTGGATGCTAATGGTTGAAGACAAAGATATGGAACCTCCACACCCACACACTACAACCCCAATACAACGTGATCCCCCCCTCCGATTTTCATCCACCTCTGTTCTACAAATCAATTAACACTCTTTCCATGGCCAGGGTGCTACCATATTAGCGCCCTTCCGTCCCTCTCTGTCTCTGAGCCGGTTTCTCTTTAATCTTCAGGAGATGTTCCCATTGATGGGTCTATTGATTTGATGTTGCGCCAGCTGCTTTTATCTCCAGGAACTCAAAGAGGTGTTGGAGAGAAAAAAGCTGCTCTGCCCACCAGGTTTTACCACGCAGAATCTGGCGTGTAGGTCAGCCTTATGGGTGGGGATACATCTTTGAAATGTGCAGGATTAAAGAAATAACAACTCAAAGAGTGACCCTAAACTTTGGTATCTTTTTGAATCTCGTGTTTTAAACAGAAAAAAGAAAACTGCTCATTTTGGTGCAATAAATTGTGTAGCGGGTTTTTGACACGGCACAACTCCACTAGAGTCTTATGTGTACGTTGGGAGAGTGAAGCGAGGGCGCTACCATCCAGCTGACCACATGTGGAGAAGGTCCAAAACCCAGAGCCAGTGCTGGTGCGCTCCACCACAGAGCTGCATCCACAGGCCCAGGGGGCCTTGCTGTGCAGCAGCATCAGAGAAACCGCCTGTCACCACACACCATCGCTCTTCCATACTATGCATTTGAACAATACATGTATGTTCATGTGCTTGTGTGTGTACCTATGTATGTCCTTTTGTCTATTGAGGAAAGAGTGCATCCCTGATTTTGAAGAAAATTCAGAATGCGTCCCTTCATTTGTTTGTGTGTCCCCTAAAGAGCAGGGCAGGCCTGTGGTGTGCGGAGCGCCTGCCAAACTGCCCGGTTGGCTCAGAGAGGGGGTTGATATTCTGCTATCGATCATCTGAACTAATAACATGGTGACTTTCCCACACTTGTAATTAGCACCCCAAAATAAAGTGTCTGGTTCTACTTAGGGCCCTCTGCCTTTAAATCAGCTTTTGTCAAGTGCTCCCTCCTTCGTTCTCTGCTTCTTCTTGTGCCCCTCATATATAAAGAGTTCACTCTGTGCACCTTAAAGCGTAAATACTTAGGAAAGTTTCCCTGTCGGCGTCATGTGGGAGCCGAGGCCATGGACCATTTTTTAATGTGGAACACTCCCGCAAGTTTCCGTCTATGCAACGTATAAGATTTATGTTAAGGCTTCCTCTACCCATAATTAAGCCAATTTTCACATATAACCTATACCTCCAGTAAACCACTTTGTGAAGTATATGGTTGTTGTTTACCAGCTGATTCCAGCATTTTAAATGGGACTTGCTTATTTCCTAATATTTTATTGAAGGACATTTTTCTATGGTTACATTTTGGGACTTTTGATCAAACATTACAAGCAATATAAAAACATTTCCTTCGGTTCTAGACATCTTATGTGCACATATAGAAATATTGAAATATAGTCCTAAATGACTGTAGACTCTGTGCTCACTGTGAAGGTTTAAATTTAGCTAATTGTTTTCATATTTCAAGAAACAGAATTGAAACCAATAGCTGCATGACACAAACTAAACAAAAAAGAAGATATAATCTGGATGCAAAACTGTTAAGAATAAAACTCGGTATGGTCCTTTTAAAGTATTTTCTTGTCACTAATCCATAAAGAAACCCATCCTTTTTTCTTTGTGCCCTCATCCCTGAATTCTTCCATCATTTCTATCCATCCCGTCTTTATGAAATCGTCTGATGTTTGCGTCTGTGGTCTGCTGAATTGTTTAGTTGTGATTTGTAATGTAAATATGTGGCTGCGTGTGAGAGCACCGCTCCCCCTGGATGCCCCCTGAACACACAAAAACACACTCTTAGTCACACACGCACACGCACATGCACACACACACACACACACACACACACACACACACACACACACACACACACACACACACACACACACACACACACTGCATATTATTCAGAGAACAACCAGCAGCTGCCTGACTGGCTCAGCTCTGTTACTCCTGCTAAGCCATAATTGTTCCCGGACCTCTGCTCTCTAAGCGCTGGTTCGCCCGAGCCAAGCGGCTAACCATCAGCAGCCCTTACAGCTCGCTCGCCTCCAGGCCCCAACCGCCCAGTGGATGGAGACCATGGTCTTTGCAAAAGATACAGAATGTAGGGCGGCTAATACTTGAAAAGAAAAAGGATGCATGTTCCATTATTAGATGATTTAATCATTTGATAACTTCTGCTTTTTGGCTACAGTGAATATGCTGTTTGGGATTTAAATCTATAAAAATACGGACATCTAAACTTGGAGAGTTTACAAAGACCAAATGTGATGCATCTGAAAAGCTTCTAAGGACATTTTGAGTTTAATTCTTCATCTTCGAAATAGCAATTAACAAAACACTCTTTCCAGGAGCTCTCGATCATATCACATGTTCTTTTTCAGTATAAAACGTTTTCCCAGCTGCAATTGAATTGTTTGTTACCGAGTTCTTAGGACTATTAAACAGACTTTGACATGAAATTGTCCTGTAAACATCTTTCAACTGAGAGAATTAGTGGAAATACTGAGCTTTTCATAAAAGGGAAGAACAAGGTTGTGTGAAAGTGCTAGAATAAAACCTTACACATTGGAGTCAATCAACGATAAATAACTCCACGTAAGCAAGTCCTTTTAAGTACAACATTACCAATAAAACAAGATCTATTTGTTCTCCCCAAATCCTCAAACCTCTCTACCAATCCTCTACTCTACTCATGATGTCTCCCTTTATTTGTTTGCATCTGTTTCTTAGTCCAACCGTTTCTTTCTATCTCTCTCTTTCCCTCGCAGCCTCACTCGTTTAATCTCGGTCCAAGAGAAACATGTCGGGAAACCAAAAAGCCGAGCAGCCTGACGGAGGCCAAACCAGAGATCACTTCTCCCATCCTGAACTCCTTCCCTCGTCTCCAAGCTACTGCCTGTGATGCCGCTGTGAAGCACGAAAAAGGCTTTCAACCCATTACTTCAATGTTCATGAACTCCATGATTTTTCCATGACTGGTTCATGACGAAGCGCCTCACCCACAGCCAACATGTTATAAGATAATTTCATGTCGTGCAACAATAATTTCCAAAACGTCGGCTTTGCTCAACTGCTTATCTTTTTTCTTTTATGCAACACTTCAGCACCTGGGAAATGCAGCCTTAAATGAGAGTTTTTTTCCATGACGACAGATAGTGCATGTGCTAATTTGGGACGTCTGGAGTTTCCTTTGCCTGTTTGATAAGCACAGAGCTGCATATACATAATTATAGCACTGATGCAACACATTAGACATCTTTGATGTGACTTTTTAAATGCATGTTGAAGCCGGGATTGTAATTTATCTTATATAAAAAACACATCACTTTCTACAACGTTATTCTCTCTATTCATATATTTTCCACTGTAGGTCTGAAGCTTTTGCAAACAGTAACTTCTCCATTTAAAGCGAGATGCAGTTGAGCATAACAAGTTTCCACTAAGGGAGGAGCAGTGTGTGTGTGTGTGTGTGTGTGTGTGTGTGTTTATGTTCTTCAGGTGACAATATGACTTGAGGCCTTTATTTTCCATGGTAAACCGCAACAGGCTTAAGCTCGCCTAACTGTACACAGTGAAGACACACACACGCGCACACAGACTTTTGTCAAAAGGAGTAAAGAGTTTTGCCCCAAGTACATTTGTGTACCGCTAATATATTAAAAAAAAGCCTTGCTCCACACTCAGGTACATATTACCCTTAGACGCTCTTCTGAGCTCTACAGAAAGTGGCTTAAAATGTTTCTATTGCAGAAGGACAACAAATATTTTATTTTATGCAAAAGTATCATCTTGGCCACTGGGAGTCTCCGAAGACATTTGAGAACTTTATGTTGAAATTCCCGAAAGAAAACCCTAACCCTAAATCAACAATCTTCTCGCTTGCTTCCTCTAATCAAAACAGCATACCACTGACTTGATGTTTAGCTAATGGATGCTTAATTGAAACCAGTATTCCCTCAGCTGGCCTGGGATTAATGGGGCTCTGTGGGGGGTAAACTGGAGTCGGCATGGCACTCACGCTGCGCCGCTTGTTTGTGACAGTGTCAGAGTTATGGCTGCCTTTAATTGGCAGCATTTAGACCCCGGGCACATTTTTAAAGACAAACAGAAGAGAAATGAGAGCGGGAGATGGGGTGAAGACTAAGAGAGAGAGACTAAGGCCGAAATGTGAGACAGGAGGAGAGTTGAGGAAGAGTTACAGCTGCCTCGCTCTGCAGCTCAGCGGGAGATTGAAGGGTCCTCTGGGGTCCTGACAACGGGCTGGCTGTGCCTGTGCCTGCTGTAAATCTGCTGGAGGGGGATTCAGCGAGGAAGGGTAGAAACATCATGGATGGAGTCCGTCTGACTGACTGAATGTCTGTCTGGCTTATTGATGGCGCCCTTTTCTCCACAATAATTACAGTGAGACGCTGACGATGGGGATACATTGTCGCCAAACAAATCATCAATGCATTAAATTATTGTTTGTTTCTTCGTGAATAACTTTTGTTTGAGGTTTTCACACTTACAAAGTTTATTAGACATAAAATAATGATATCTTGAAGTTGATATCTGTAGCAGACACTAAATGCATATGAAGAATCAATGTGTAAGAAACGTAATCTTAATTATTATGTAATGAATAATAGAAGCTACAAAAACAAATTGATTCTGTAACTCGGTTCAGGCCAGGAAAATAAAAATGTAATCTATGATTTAGTCTGGATCATTTTGGCTGTGGCAACTATGCTGCCCACTTTGGTTACTGCCAAGAAATCCACTTCCTGTTGTTGAAAGTGTTTGCATTAGCCCTGGATTTGTTCATTTTCCTTGCGGTGGTGAAACAGTTAAAGGTGTTCTTAGGGTGTCAGAGTCTGTTTCAACTGGGGCTGTGGTTTAGTTTTACCAGGTGCACAGCGCGGTTACCGCTTCTCATTGTTTACTGCTCCCTCCCTTCCGCTACTGCACTTATCTTCCTTCATTGTTCTCTCACACTCTGTCAATCTCTCTGCCTCTCCAATTTTGTCAGACTAGTTTGTAGTCCTTTACTCCTATTTCTCCATCTTCATCCCCCTCAATCTGATCAACCCAATCTGTGCCCGTCTGATGAATCAGATGTTTTGTTTCGTTTGTTCTTCACTTCCTGCCCACCCACCTCTGCCCTTTCATCTGTCCTGGGTGTGCATACAGTGTTTCCCACATACATGTCCTGTACTATGTGCAACACCTTCACGCCCACACACACACACACACACACACACACACACACACACACACACACACACACACACACACACACACACACACACACACACACACCACAGTGCAGTGCACAACACAGTTGCTCTAGTTTTCAGTTTGGCCCTGAAAAATGCACACACAAGACGATTTACCACAACACCTTCTCACACACCCACACATCACTGATAAAAAGAAAACTCTCTATGAGCTCCATTACTTCCTCAAACTAAAGATATTTGCTGTCAGTAACAACAAGTATGTGCCTGAATATGTAAATAAGTCAGTTTGTTTTTCCATATTCCTTTTAGACTCCTTCTGCTTTCCTTTCTTCTTCTCCCTCAATCCCTCCCATCCTCTTTTGAGACATCACCATTTCCTCAAGGCCGCCTCTTCTTCCTTTCCTCTCGTTTCCAACCACTTTTAATTCCTGACGCGTTAATCGGATGCATAATCAACATTTTCGCCATGTCCTATCACTCCATTATAGCACCAAGGCCAATGAGAAAAAGACGTTGTGGCTGTGTTTGTGCGTGTTGCATCTCTTAAAAGTGTCCCATGGCCACACAATGTGGGCATGGGTATCGTTCCTATAAGCAACAAAACAGGGCAAAACAAAGGTAGGAAACCAATTTGACGCATGGCCCAGCTCCTTTGGAGGAAACCTGTTGATGAGGGAATTCCGCCCTCTCCCTTTTCTGGCTTAAAAACGACATTAACACATGGACGCAGTGCCAAAACATATGACACATACCCAAGAAATCGAGGCAGACACACCTCTGACAGTAAACTGTAACACATTCAGCTGGGACTGTCCTTTACGGAAAAACATCATTTTAACATGTGGGTAGCCCCAAACTAATGACACAGTACCTGATGCACCAGAATTGTGGTCTCATTTATTAAAAGTAATTTATATGTAAATAGTTCATGTACATCATCATGTTGAGAGAATATTAACATGATTTGTTGTCTCTGCAGCATAGTAGTCTTGTCTATGAACAATGCACAATGTCTGTTAGTGTGTCAGTGTGCATGAAGAGGAAGAAGGAAGTGAAGACAGCTTACCACTATGAGGGGTATGTACTACTTCTCTGTGTAGTAAATATGTGTGTGTGTGTAGGAACAGTATTAGGGGTCTTAAGCATGCATGTGTGTCATGTGTGTGTATACAGTATACTGTATACGTATGAATGGCGTAAGGCGGAGGCTGCTTCCTTTCTTTAGCAGATGAGTATCATATGAGGGAGGATTAGACTTATGCTCCTGTTTGCATGCATGTGTTTGAGTGTGTGTGTTTGTGTGTGTGTGTGTGTGTGTGTGTGTGTGTGTGTGTGTGTGTGTGTGTGTGTGTGATCACAGCCATGTGTGCCGGGCTGCTTCATGCGGCTGTGGAGGCTCCAGCTGGTCTGGGCAGAGCCACTGGCAGTGGGGCGGAGAGGCGTGGAGGAGGAGGAAGGGGTTTGAGTTTCATTTAGGCGGCTATTTTTATGAACACTATTTTTAATAAAGTGCATATTAAAATGATGATAAAGGTTGGGGCGAGGTTTTGAGGCCGGTGGTGGAGTTGAAGGTTATCAATTACTAACAAATGTGGAAATATGTTTGATGTTTTTTCACACATTACTAATTATTAATGAATGATTCTTTCAAATGAGACAGCCATAAACACGACCTTAAGCACAACACTAAGTTGATATGGTCGGACATCTGCAACACATTACATTTAAGCATCAACTTGAATGAATGATAATGATTCATGTAATGAGGTAATTAAGTATTCTTTCTGGTGCTGGCTAAGTTTTTATACGTTTGATTGGATTGATGCAATACTTTGACATTTAATGAAATGTGTTCTGTGGTGATGGGTGGGATGAGAACATCTACGTAAGTTAGAAAGTCACAGTGCCCTTTAAAACCTCATACAGAGAAAACATTGGGAAGTAAGTAAATTAAGAGCATATTTATTATTAAAAGTGGACATATATCATTGTGCCTAACATTGATAGATGATAGAGGAATCATCAAGTACAAAATGTAAGGCCTTGAGTTGTCCTCGTACTAATGCCACAACAAACTCAAACTGCATACATTAACATACATACATAAATACAAATAGGCTTCATGCACACACTATTGCAAACATACATGTGGGAACACACTCAAACAGACAGACAACATTGACACTGTTAAAATAGTATGAGTTGTTTTGTTGTTGCACAAATATTATTAATTAACATTTCTTTCTCAAGTTCATTTCTATTTATTTTTTCCTTTAATCATATTGTTTATTTTGTATACAAACAATCCTATTATCTGATTCTGTTATATCACATGTGTCATTAATGACTCAAATACTTTATATTTGTTGTTGCAAATTAAATATAAAAAAAGAACAAGAAGTACCTACCAACTGAGACACGCACATACAAGATAAAAGTACCATCCTGTACCAGATCCTCACAACAAGACACACACACACACATACACACACACACACACACACACACACACACATACTCCTAGAGAGTGTAAACAGGTTGTAAATCTCCCTCACAGCGACATATGGTCATCACACTTACTGTGTTTCCAAACAGTTAGAAGCGACAGCCAGACTGTGTGTGAGACGCATGCTTATTAACATTTAAAATCATTGGGAGGTCAATACACTCGTCATATGTGCGTATTAGTAGAATAATCTACTCAGTGCAGTACTGGACTCATCCTAGTGTTAGGAGGCAGTGTGCTTTGCATTATGTACGGGGCGCCCGGGTAGCAGTGTGGGGAACGGTGCCTTGGCTCAGGACACCTCGGTAGCACTTGGTCTTTCGGAACTTTGATACTGGTGACCTTCCAGTTGCCAAGCCAAGTCACCATGGACTTCGCCACACCCGCCCATTGTGTAACAGTTTAGGAACTTTTTCTGTAATTTCCTCCATAAGCTGTGCATAATGCAAGTCATACTTGTTTGCTGGGTGTTTGAGCAGAGATGTGGGCTCATGACCAAAGTAACACTATGAGACTAACACTGACCTTTGTCCCTATTGCTGATCTTGGACCAGGTCATTCTATTAGAATTTTAACCATGTTTAGTCCAATAGTTTGCGCTTGCAATAATGATATCAGGGTTATATGCTAGGAATCCGAAGTCTAAATGTAATAACATTTTTAAGACCTTTTTAGACCTTTTTAAGACGCCTTTCCA
>NW_011365161.1:53011-119899 GCF_000735185.1 Notothenia coriiceps | reverse complement strand
GCTGTGAGGGAGATTTACAACCTGTTTACACTCTCTAGGAGTGTGTGTGTGTGTGTGTGTGTGTGTGTGTGTGTCTTGTTGTGAGGATCTGGTACAGGATGGTACTTTTATCTTGTATGNAAAGTGGCGACGAGGTCTTAAAATGTATGGAAAGCGTCTTAAAAAGGTCTTAAAAAGGTCTTAAAAAGGTCTTAAAAAGTTATTACATTTGACTTCCGGTCCGGAAGTCAAATGTAATAACTTTTTAAGACCTTTTTAAGACCTTTTTAAGACCTTTTTAAGACGCTTTCCATACATTTTAAGACCTCGTCGCCACTTTGAGTTTTAACCGGTTACATTACCTCACATTGACCATATACAGTATTGATTGTCCTTCCTCCTTATCTTCCAACCATTTGGACGCAAACTTGCATTTCCCCATAACGATGTTGTTTAACAACCGGCGTAAACGGACCTTCGCGCGCTATCAAGCAGTTAGCGCGCGATGTCCTGTTCAGATGACGTCAAACCCAACGGGATGCCATAAATAAACTACACAGAATCACACTACACACCTACGAAATGATTACATTCAGGCAGACTGTAGAATACAACCTGTTTGGACAATTGATATACTTATTGAAAACAAGCTACAAAATGTAATACCTTGGAAAATGCCGTTTAATACTTTTGAATAGCCTTCATTTTCGCTAAATTGATTTATCAACTTTTAATACATTTTAAGACCCCGCGGTCACCCTGGATACATCTTGGATATTTATAACATCTAATGAATCTAATAATTGAGTGTCAATTTCATACAGTGCATATTTAAATGTTACTTGGCCTCTTTTTGATTAATGTGAGTTTATCGAGGACATTGATGAGATGTATTCTTGTTATTCTCTTTGGCGATGCTAATTATTTGTTTGTTTTTCGTTTTTGGAAACTACAGAGTGACTATGTGTAAACCACGAGGGTAATAGCATCCACTAAGTCACTAAGTAGTGACCGCTTTGTGAAACTGTTCAGCAGTCTGATTATTGACAGTTATCTAGAGGAAATGAAACAAGACTTTAATTCCCATAGGTCATGTGATTTCTTAAAAAAGAAAAAAAACTCTCACTCTGACAGAAACAAACAAAGTAACATTACCTTTATATCACTTAACTTCCCACAATGACGACTGCAAAATAATTGGATTTTCCCCATTGACATAAATGTGCAGCATATCTCTTATGACAGTCAAGCTTCAGAACTCATCGTGCTGTGTGTAATAAGAAAAAAGCAGAGAAACGACAGCTTCATTGATATAGAAAGACATGAAACTGCTTTTAATCAAGAAAGACAGCTAATTCAGCAGTGTACCTTGAAGCTCCTCACTAACCAGGGATTCAACATATGTGTAATATTTACAGATTGTGGCCCACTAACCTACAAGCTTAGTGTTGTGGGTCTATGTGCGTGCAGATCTTTTTTTAAATGCCCAGCTACATGCAACATGAACACAATGAGAGAGTAAGCGGCAAAGCGTGTAGCCGTTTTTGGAACTGCAGACTCTTTATACGCTCTGTATTTCCATGTCTAAGTTAAATGTTCAGAGTTTGCTCTCGTTTGTTGGATGTTTGCATGACATTTCTTCTTTACATTGCCTTGCCTGCCGTGTATAGCTCAACCACACTGTTTAAGATAGCTACTTTTCCTATAAAAGTTTCACAGTATTTAGGAAGCAGTTCCAATCCAGAACCTACAACAAGGTCTCAGAGGGATGACTGCCATTTTTTTATGTTTTGAAATGATTCAAAGATCAATTAAGCATTATAATTGAGTATATATTGGGGGTATTCTGATAACACATTGGTTTGACAAAGACAATGCTGCCACTGATTAACTTTGAACTGAGGATACACATCTGGGGGGCCCAGCCACTCGCTCTGTAAACAACGACAGAGGAGAAACTGAACGGTTTCGTTCCACAGGCCAATGGCTCACCTGAGTGCAACAATATCCCCCAAGTCTCACACACACACAGACAGACAGACAGACAGACAGACAGACAGACAGACAGACAGACAGACAGACAGACAGACAGACAGACAGACAGACACACACACACACACACACACACACACACACACACACACACACACACACACACACACACACACACACACACACACACACTATGAAGACCTCACAGACAAACAGTGGAGCATAGACAAAGCTGTGCTCTCTGTGATCCTCTGTCTTGGTCTCTTCTTTTATGAACGTTTCACAAAAGACAACAACATTTAAATGAGGAGGTTTATATTCCAGTTAGTTCCTGTTGTGTTGGAAGGGAACGCGATGTGGGTTGGAAGCTGGAACCAGTTGATATGGCAATTTGATTGATTAATGACTTAAATAATGAACAAAAACATAGCAATTCTGTCTGACCTGCATGTACTAATCCTACATTCTGCTTTACGGCACAACGGGAGATTACTTTGCAGCATGAACATTGAATATGTTCACGCAAAAGGGGCTCGAACTCTATGTCAATTTCAAAGGCTGATAGCGATAACAGTAAAGGGCAGATGGAAAAAAAACATGTTCGACCTCTAGCATCCTCCGGGTGCCGGGAAGCGTAGGAGGAATTATGGGAAATGTGGTCTTAATTTAGAGCAACACTAACACCACACAAGGTTAAAAACTGTCTCAACCTCTCGTTCTCAAGTTATTTTGACTCCAGAAAGCATTGCAGTTATCTGAGCTTATACTCAATGGGTTCACACATCTGTATTAAACATGTCTGGAAGTATAGAAAAAGCAGACTTAATAATATCAATCAAAAATCCAACACTTCCTTTGCCAACACCTGTCTTTTACGGCTCTATTTTTTCCCCGTCCCATCTTCCCTCTGCACCGGAAAGAAATAAGTGGATGAATAATTACAGGTATAAACACCTCGGGGCCATCTGAAGGGGTTTTTTCCTCTCCTTCTGATATTCTTTTAAACATTTCCGCCTCTTGAATTAGTCTTCTGAACAGTTCTTTAGGTGCCTTCACAGCCCGCTACTTCAAAGCCGACATGAGGGGGGCTCTTGTGGTCATTTGTATTTTTATCCAACCCCCCCCTCCCTCTCTATATAATGCAGCTAGGAGCCACAGTTTACGCTTGACAATATGTGAAATAATACACACGAATACTCAGGTATGAAAAAATGAAAGGTGTATTAGTGAAGTATATCTTTAGGTAACTATTGTAATTGACACGTTACACTCCTTTTATGATATTTGACAGAATAAACAAAGCGTTATCAAAGCAACACTTGAAGTGATCCTGGAAATGATGCTCTGACACCACTGAAACTGGCTCATATTACAGATGGATACATTTGATCTGCAATTATCTAGCACTTTGGAGGATATCAAACATGTATAAACTGTTTTTTTCTTACTTCTGCAGACACATTTTTTAGGTTTAAAAGCCTAGTAGTACCATTTTAGTAGCATTTAAATGTATCAGTGAAAAACTACAACATGAGACAACACTACAAAAAATGACATGCATCTAGGAAGAGGCAACTTCTCCTGTGTTCTTGTTGTCTCAACACAAAGAAGAAGGATTTGTGCATGTCTGCAAACATGGAGACTTGCTGTCCAATCATCATCCTCCTTTCACCCGATAATTTTAGACAACCATAATCTTGCGCTTACATACATCACAACAATGGCAAGTTAAAACTCTGCTTGTTTCTACATTCCATAGCACTCATCCACAGTGGAAACATCCAACTATTATCAGCTTTTTTTAAGTATTTGTTATACTTTATTGTAAAGTAACATGAATGTAACTTGAAACTTCTTGGCGTATTTAGGAATGTATTTAAAACAAAGCAAAACATCCTTAAAAAGACATGCAAGATTGTCGACCCAAGCTTTTTGCTGCCTTCTAGTGAAAGCTGCTTTTCTTTTAGGCCTCTTAAATCGGAGCGGCGGGGTCCTTATCGTAGCCAGTCAGAGGCTGGGAGGCCCCCGTGTCGCTCATCCCAGCCCCTGGGTCTGTATGAGGGGGGGGATTAGGGAGGCCTCAGCCTGTGTTGCTGCCATTGTTTACAAGGGGACTAGGGGCTGAGCAACCCCCATGTCAGCACAGCGATACAATAGGAAACAAGGAAGTGGCAAGATCCTAGAGACTCGCACACACACATGCCATTCCCTTGATCTTGGAGGATCAACTTTGTATTATTTGGGAGATACAAGGAGGAGGAGGAGGAGGAGGAGGAGGAAAAGAGCAGAGGTAGGGGAGCTTGTTAGTGACAACAGCTGATTTCTGAATGTGAGAAAAAGGAGGAGGCATATGAAAAAGTTTACAGGCTTAAGACATGAAACTTTACACTCCACCCCTACCCTTCCCAGCCATGTTTACTGTCTCTCAGCAGTGTTCCGGTCAATTTTCAATTTCAGTCGGTGGAATGAAATGTCAAACAATCAGGAAAGTCCCTCAACCAAGAGAATGACACCGAGCTGTTAAACACCAACTGTTAAATTCCAGTGACTAAGTTTACACAGCCAAATAAAACAAACATGATATTGGATTCCCAAAGTGACTGGTTGGTTAGTACAGTAAACCCGTTACAGTCGGTGAGCGGGTAAAGAGAGCAGGAAAGTGTTTCAGAGCGGCGTGTTGTCCTCACAGCTTGTTGACGTCTTTGTGTGACCACAGTTTCCACATCACAGGGAGTTTCACAGCTTCTCTGACAGTGAGGAAAACGCATACAGCCGAATATCAGATGCTAGTTTTTATTGCTTGGTAGTTTTCAGACAATGATCTGCAAACAGCTGACCGTCTCTCACACCGACGGGAAAGTGACCTAACAACCAACTGTTCAGTCCACAGAGAGCTTCGGCAATACTCATCACTTTAGGTCCTTTTTAGACTTTCACATTCAGAATTTAGTTATTTCAATGTGTGAAAGCTGCTTTAAATGCCGACTTCAAACCAAAACATTAACAGTGGACACGCTGAATATGGTTATTATTGATTAAAGTCTGACTACTGGAAACATATACACCAATCAGTCTTTATGAGCAGTTTCTTGACCATTTGAAAAAGCCCCTTCCTCACTAATAAGACTCAATAAGCTAACTTTATCTCGGCTCTTACTTTGGTCCGAAACACCTTTGCTATTTTCTGCTCTGTCTGGTCTACATGTGTGCCTCCTCCAAGGCCATAAATAACCAATATCGCCCACATATACCAGATGTTTAAGGGGAAACAATTGCACTTATCTATGTAAGAGAAAATATCTTTATTTAAAGGCATGGTCATGAGTTGAATAGTCAGCTGATATTTATGCAAAGAGGCCACAACATAGAAACAACACAACACTCCTTTGTGATGCAGAATTACATTCTCAATCGATTCCCAGCGTTTTCTCTCTTTTTGTACAATTCATTATCAAGCATTGAACAACAGCAGCTACTTTATAACAGATCCACAGCAGGGCTGCACGATTTTGGGGAAAAAAATCGAATTGAGATTTTTCTGACAAATATTGCGATTCGATTTGCGATATTTGTTTTTAAGCGATCCAACGGAAGTTTATTGTAAAATGCGGCCATAAATCCGGCTAGGAAGGTCGCATCAACATGCTCCCGTCTCTGGCACCCCCGCAGCCCGAGCTACGAGTGAAAGAACTAAACTTACATGAAACTTCCGTTGGGTTGCTTTAAAGTCAAGCTTCAGTTTAAGATTCGCCCTGTAATAGATGTAAAACATGTGATGGAGCATTACTAACCTGACTCAGATGGTTTGTTTCATCAAAACATCTGGGAAAGCTCCATTGGAAGCCATTTGGAAAGGGCAGGCACTTTCAAAAATACTTGGCAGGTGATTGCATCAATCTGTCTATCACCTTCTATCATGGGCCACTTCTGATTGGTTAACAATGGCTGGTACATGTGGAGCACAGCACTTCTGATTGGTGTGGATGAAATGATGAGATTATCAAATCGCAGGCTTTGCGATTTGATAATCTCATCATTTCAAATCGCGATTTCGATTTAAAATTGATTAATAGTTCAGCCCTAATCCACATGACTTCATATTTATTTATTCCGCTACACCGCAGCGTTCAAAGAGCTGGCAGAAGTTCTGTAGGTCGCTCAGAAACCCTTCAGCAGGACAGACTCATTCTGACATACAGGTCCTCAGGTTAAATGTTGCTTAAACTCAAAATTGAAAATCGCTTCTCGATCTTATGACATCTTTGGAGCTCGGAAGTATCATGGAGTTATTGCAAAGAAATGAAATATAGAGAGTTGAATTGGAGCAGAGCGATGCTTATAAACAGCCAAGACGATGAAAGAAGCACAAGAAAAGAAAATGGATAGTTGGAAATGCAAAAGAGGAAAATACTCTGACTATCTCCTCTCTGCTGGGGTTTGACTTCTTAAGACAATAGAACCTCCAGATCCCTTGTTAAGCACTGGCTAATGTTAATCCACAGCATAATACACACAGCCAGCGAAAGTTTAACATATATAACAACAACACAAACACACCATTCAGTAAACATGTAGCAAACCACAAAAGGCAAGCCTACGAAGAAACACATGCAGATTAAGATTAACACTCAGAAAACATTAGCTACAAACAAATGACTTAATGTAATGCACTGCCTTACATGCTGCAGATAAAGCTTTATCCAAAGACAACACCAGAGGGAGTTGCTCATATCCTTGAATCCCACTAATCGTATTCTTTGGCCCCTTCCTCCGAAAGGACAGCTGATATCTACATGAATCTAACAACAGGGAAATGTTTCATGAAAAGCACAATAGGAGTTACATTTATCACTGAATGGGATAAGGAGGGAATTCTCTTTTCAGCAGCGATTAGAAGCTTTTTTTCACGAGATGTTAACATTAATAAAAAGGCCGTCTTTTAGTTTATTACAGTCAGTCAGTTTCTATAATTACACTTTCAGAACAGCCCAGGGATTCTTTTTTGTTCCCGTTCTCATTTGGAGCTTTATTTTTCAGATGTACTGTATATACTGTATTTTCAAAAAGGCATGAACTATGAAATAATTCAAATAGTGTTCCCAGGGGAAGTAAGAACAATGAAACGGACAAATATTACAAATCATATCTGCCTTTCAGTCATTCGGGTGATGCTCTCACAATGAGTCCGACAGTACAAAGCAGTTTACGGGAACACACAAAGCTTTTGAGAAATTGTTTCTTTTGGCTGGTAAACGCTGACAACATCCAGCCTCCCACTAATTTTGAGTGATAATCTGACAGGGAAGTTATCAGCTCGGGAAGACATGACGACAGAATGTGTGCGGCATCTAACGATTATCTTTATTATTGATTGTTATGTTAAATGTTTGCTGTTTGTGTTTCATGTATTGTGTCTGGATACTTGTCTGTTGATGTTGGACAGGGAGCTGCTGTGACGCAAGTCAAATTTCAGACTTGATCTGACAAATAAAGTATTATCGTATCGTATCGATTCATCTACAGATTTTTTTGAAATAATAAAATGATCCCTGACAATGTCTTAGAGCCCTAAGTTATATTTATTTGCTCGGGTAAAATATATCCTTATTTTTGAAAATCTATTTTATCTTTTGAATTTGTAATCTTTGACATGAAGTGTAGAAGCCCATGCACTTATAATGGAACAGGTATGTTGAACACAAATATAACTAAGTGCTTAACAACTCTGTCAACTGCAGAAAAGTCATCAACAATTGAAAAGAAAAAGCTTGTATGTGCTTAAATGAGAGTATTTACTGATCTTACATCATTATTACATTACATATCATTGGGTGTTAGCTTGTCAGATTAAAAAAGCAACCTGAAGGCATTACTAAGGGACTCATCGGAAATCATCACTTTTAACTGACATTGAAGAAACAAAATGAACACTGAAAAGCATACTCTTCACACCACTTCCCAGATTTACCAGCAGCAAAGTAAGGGAAGAGTGCTCCTCTCGACGTGAGGACAGGAGAACAGCCATCAGTCGAGGCAGACAGAGACGTAACATGGGTTGCCTTGTCACACATTAAAACCACAACAGTAGGAAAACACCTAACAGCCCCGTCTTCTGTAGGGCTCCCAGGCCTATAGTTTCCGATCCATCCCTCCCATCCATAATCAACCCCCCCCCCCTTCCACCCTACACCCTACACCCTCTAGTCTAAACCACCATGCTCAGCCCTTTCAAGTGGCAGGTAGACGGGGCCTGATACGCCGCTACCGCCTCGCAACCAGCGGGCTAATTACAAGGGAAGCAGCAACAAGTGAGCATTGTGTGGAGTCTCCAAGACACACGGGGAAAGAAAGTGCTCTTTATCTTGCCCCCCCCTCCCCATCCCACCCTCAACAAAAACAATCTCTGAGAGGCTTTGCGGTTGGCACTCCAGGGTTGGAGAAAGAGAAGAGAAGATTCGGAGACGAAGGTGAAAGAAGTGGAGGCACATCGATGAGAGACACATACCATCACACTTGCTCACCGTGTTGGTCTGACGCGATGCCGGATGTGTCGTGTCGTGTTGTGCTACGACGAGTATTAAGATGTTTAAGGAAATACGCTCTTTCTAGTACTAGTAGTTCATTTAGGTTATATTCTCAATCACAGTGTAGGGTAACTCATTTAGAGAGGATGTGGTTCCCTGGGAGATGTATGTCCATCTGCCTCTTTTCACAAGTAATTACAACTTTTATGTGCAAAAGTGAAAGGAAATAAATATTGTCTAGGATATTCTTTCAAAGAAAAAATGTAAAAAGTCTGTAAAATGTTGACTACCCTAACTTTTGTAGGCATAATTAGAATATGGTGGCTTGAAGTTAAACAAGGGGTAGAACAAAAATATACAAAGAAAGTCAAAACAAAGAATTCCTACATTTTTCATTTTAAAACAATTCACAGTTTCTATTATCTAACTGTGGTGGAGCAAAGAAGAAGCTTCACAGGAGCCATTACATTGAAACTTGAGCTTATTTCCCCATTAACTGGTGCTAATGTGGTGAGCTTGAGGTATTTTTGGAGGACTTATTTCACCAGGAGATAGTCTCTAACAACAGCCATCTATTTTGACCCTTCAACGACCCATTTAAAATCTCCCATGACCAACAGCTGGGTCATTACACATTAAGACAGCAGGGTGAAACACACGAGCAAATCACATTTTCCAGCCATAAAGTAGATGTTGTGATACAGCAGATTCCCAATTCACTGTGCCTCATGTTGGATCAGCCCACAGTAAGTGTGATCTCATAAACATGCATGTCTGCTGTTTAGCAACGTCTTGTCTGCAGGAGCAGGGGGTTAATTCAGGCAACAGGATTACACAGCACGGGAAAAATGAATTAGGCACAACCACTCATGTTTGGTGCAATTAGTCAGCCTATCCATGGATATTGGTTCTCATGGATGACTTGAAGGGATTTTATGATAAATTATTTTTAAGGCCTGTCTGGCTGGATGAGTGATACTACATACTTGAAATCTTTCCCTGAGCCTTTCAGATGTTTGTTTTAGCGGTTTAACACTCAGAACAGCTATTAAGGCAGCAACAAACCTCTTGCTATTCACGCACAGTGCAAACAGATGGGAAACGTCATGTGAAGCGCTTCACGGTGACGGCATCAATCAGAGGCCAAATTCAGCAAAGGCGTAAACAAAAACAAGCTCTTTTTTCGGCTGCGTCTCTCATGAGGGAAAGTAAAGCTTTGTTTCATAAGGCAGATAGGCGGGAAACAGCACAGTTCAAAGTCAAATCAGAGCACATGTAACGTTTGAGAATGATCTGCAGTGCTGCGACTGATCTCACACTAACGCTCCTCTTTAAAACTAAATTGATTTCAGATGTATTAAACTAAAGGGGCGTCAAATGTCTCTGTTTTGCAACTGAACATAAAAAGTAATGGTTTTAGGGCTTAAATGATAGAGGTGTACTCATTATAGATCTCAATCACATTTGACTATACTTAAAGAAGCATAACTGGCAAAAAAAAGCCGAACTATTAGCTTCTAAATGTGTTAAAGAAATGTGTCAAACCCTCAAAATGACTTTTTCCATGAAACACACATTTTCAAGACCATGCAAAACAAATGAAACGTCGTTACATACACATTATGCAGAAATGCCCAGAAGTAATATTCAAGCCTTAATCCAAATAGACTATACAAAAACACCAGCACTTTCATGCCATCTCCGTTTGGTACGCATACAAATCTGACTACTGAGGACCTTTTGCTTCAGCCAAAAAAAATAAAAATAAGATACTAGTCATCGGCCACTTGACATGAAACAATTCCATCCCTGATGGTGCGTTTCTGTCTTTCTTCTTATGTGCTTAGCAGTGGTGGGGTAGTAAGAAAAGAGTATCACCACTAACATTTAATACTATAAAAAAACAAACATAGTTATATATTCCAGAATATGTACTGAAGCACAAAACCATGATTTCTGAGTTTGGACTTGATACCGGAGATCTTTAAATAGCAGCTAAATGGCATAAACTTCCACTGGAGTCCAAAGTAGGACGTAAACATTAGGACCCCAGACACCTCTGAGCTACTCACACAAAAAAACATTTGGAGAAAAACAACGGCCAGCAGAGAATAAAAACAGAAGCTGACTTACAGATGGAGAAATGGAGCCGTTGGGGAGGTAGGGGTCAGGCAGCATCAGGAACGGATACCCCGGATACGCCTGCGTCTTGTACATGCCTCCATCTTGGTGCTTCGACACTGCCAGGACATGAAGAACAGCAAGCAAGATTTAGAAACTCAATAACTCGAAGAATGTTTAAATGGGACTTTTAATAGAGCCACTTTGTAGAAGTTGTTTTCCATAACTCCTTTGATTTGTTGGCTGAGAGTAAGGGCATTATTCGAAATTAATAGAAAGTTAAAAACAATGTGTTTAAGGAATAAAACTAAAATGTGATACTCACTTCCACAATGCTAAAAGATTCAACTGTGTGTCTCAGAACAAAAAGGAAAGGCCTGACATCCGAAATAAACGTGCATACAAAGTAGGGCAAGTATTTACAAGTGTTGTAGTTACAACATGTTATATCCTTGTGTGGGCACACACACTACAATACTTGAGACAAAAGCATTACAAGCGTCACCTAGCCTGAGAGGCGTGAACTCCTGTAGCCTATGTGTTAATTTATCTCTCACCACCAGCCATATTAAGCATCAGAGGCCTCTCTGTGGGTCAGCTATAACTAGGTTATACCGGCTCTGTATGAAAACACACAAACACAAAACTTTTTTACTGTTTCAAAGCCCAATTCCTTGTCATGGAAGGTGCCCAAACTTTTAATATAACCAAGACTATAACCAAGGTGACGGAAAACAAAATAATCCAATCACGCAAGCACAATCCCTTTTCTGTGAGTTTCATTTTTTCCAAATAGACACATTTGAAACCACAAATCCAAATTTAAGGAAGATTTTGCTCATAGGAACACAATGCAAGAACATTTTTTCCCTTTCAGAAACGATTGGAATGAGTTACACAACTTGAGTACAGCCTACAGTGACGCCTATAATTAAAACTGCCATGTATACATTCTCTAAATGTGCCTTATCCTTGGGAGGGAAAGTTAAATTGCCCTGTTCTTTTTGGGTGGCAACCCTTAAGAAATAAAAATAAACCTCTCAAGGACCCTGGTTGACCCCACTTTTGGCTAAGTATGGCAATAGCTTCACTGCAAAAAATGGCAAGGGTTGAGAGTAAAGTGGAAAAAAGTATGTAGATCTAAAAATGGGGAGATAAAACTAGCTGCCAGTATGAGGAGAATATCTTGAACATCTTTTATACATGATAATATAGCTAACATTGTTACATGAGCTCATCTTTATGACTATATATAAAACATAAAAGTACTTCCAGAGTCCATATTTCCCCAGTTAACATGTTAATACAGATATTTAAATAGTTTTTTTTTTAAATAGCTGTCATAACAGTTTTTGTTGCTACGTATTCTTCTTTCTCCGTATTTGTATGCCCCACATATACCAAACCAAATTCCTCGTATGCCTATGTGTTAACATACTTGGTAATAATACCAATTCTGAATCTTAAGCAATATTCTATGTGAATGCTGAAAAGAAACACAGGAAATGCCCTCAACAAAGTTATGTTTCGAGAGATAAACTGGAGAGCTGCCTACGGTGGACCTCTTTTGCAGTGTGCACCTGAACACAAGTCTTTGAAGTTTGTTTTAATGCAGCAACACGTGTCCTGCTGACCAAAAATACTCAATAGTTTGACACGGTGGGGGGGCTTTTCTTTATCGCTTCTCAGCTGTTTTCTGAGATAGCAGTGGATACTCAAACCCACAAGACAGCGAGTGTGTAAATGAGTCTTCTTCTCACCTCCGTCGTGATGCTCCCGGTGCTTTTCTTGGTAGCCCCTCTGCTCGCCCTGCTGTCCCCGTCTCACCGCCTGCAAGGCACCGACAACAAACACGGGGTCAAAAAGTACAGAAATATAAGCACACAAGTGTCAAAAAAAGAACAAGCGTATCATACGTTATAGTGTGTTTTAGTTCCACTGTGTTATCCCTTCCCTTTAATAAACCCCTGGTAGCCTGTGAACTTTACTACTGTAACCCCTGAAGGCAGTCTCATTCAACGCTTGTCAGCAGCGTGTAAAATAAAACAAGCTTCCTCACACACTCTTCCCGTGTTACATCCACACACACTCCGTGCCACCTACCGCTGAGTTCGGACTTTGATTTATTTCCGACTCGTTCACCAGAGAGGACTTGAGGTCGGCCAGGTCTCTCTCTGTAAACGCGTTTTCTTGGATTTTCTCCTCTTGCTCCCCTTCGTCTTTGAACGCTATCATCTCATCATTCGCTCCCAGGTCGTCCCCGCCGCCGCTGCTGAGCTGAGGCATGTCTACTTCTCCCACCTCCCTTTGCCGATGTTTAATAAGTTAAAAAAAGACGAACAACAAAAAGAAAAAGTATAAATAAAGAGAATGTACGGAGTTTCTCTCCTCTGCCTGGGGCGCCTCTAAAAGTGTAGAAACCCCAACCACATTCAAGGGAAAAAAAGTTGAGATTTCTCGTCCCCCCGGCTGGCTGCTTTAGAGGACTAATGTTTCCCTACAACAGCAAACAGCTCATTTGAGCCCAAGACAAGGCGAGGAGTCCCGACATCAAAGGGCGCCGACCGGATGATTGACAGGTCCGATGACTTGTTGGGGGGTTGTAGCCAGCGATTGTTTCTGTGGAGGGTTGCGCCTCTTAAAGAGACATCACCTCCCTTTGCTCAGCTGAACAGCATTATTCATGACTTCCAGGGGCGCGTTCACGCGATCCTCGGTCCCTCGGCTGCAGACTGCTGCTGCTTTTTGCCACCAAAACTTCATCTAAGTCAAATAATCAGCAAAAGCACCATTGCCGATGAGAAGGTGTGCATTTAAATGATGATTTCTGATATTTTTGTTAAATGGCCTTGCAACTTTCTTGCACTATTTTTATTTCTATTCTGTTATATCTTGCAATATATTCGTAGTATTTTATTTGTTGCATTGTTTGAGGAGCCTTGGACTTAATCATGTCATTGCTATAAGTACACTGTAGCTACTGTGCTTATGACAATAAAGCCTTCGCATTTTGGAAAATTGAATATTTAAATCAATAATGGAATGCTTGTTTCAGAATATGGTTTTCTTCCTTATATCCACTGGGGTTTTCAAGTCACTTTATATCACAACTCTACTATATTCATCCAACACCTGTAATTACTTTACAGTTTGTAAATGTACATTTTGCACTAACAAGCAAACAATGAGCTTAAAAAATATATTGATTAACTATACCAACAATGATTGAAATATAGGTGAAATGCTACATAGACATTTATTAAAATATTTGAATAATCCTGATATGATATTATAACATGCAGTGGCATATTTAAATAATTTAATCATGTGATTATTATACAATTATTTTTATTTAATTAATACGTTTTAGTAAGAACTTTATTAAGTATTTTTACAGTGTGACATGGCACAAAATACATCCTCGACCACTCAATATTCCTTAAAGTAGCTGCAACTGGATTTTTTTAACAGTTTTATTTATATTTGAATACTTAATTACAGATTTGAAATCATAATCACTACCTCATTAGATAGGATATCAACTATGATCCAGCAACATTTGCACAGATACTTTTTTTCCCTGTCACCACCAGGTTTAAAATCAAATCCTCTCCATATGACAATTATACACTTTGAGGAGCTAAAACACATTTTGACTATCAAATATTGGGAAGATGATTTTCTCCTCCGAGCATGTTCATTACTGTCTATGTTGCCCTTTAAAGAGTTTCCCCAAAGGTGGTTTACGTAATGTTGGAAAATGTGCCACCTGAACTTTATTTCTGGTCACATCAGTGCACATTAACCAGGATTTTTATTGAACGCATACCAGACTTCCAGTATACTGATAGATGCGGGATTAAATCGTGGTAAATGTTTTTTTTTTTCATGAGCACTGGATTTAAGGTCGTCCTTTTCTCATTAACAAACTGTTAGTGATTTGTAACTACCATACAGCTCTAGTAAGAAAAATGTAACATTTCTGGTATCAAATGTAACTGTTTTCTCGGGGTGTCATCATCAAGTTAGTTCACACATTTGGTAATTTTGCATTGTGAGTTTTCTCCTATCCCAACTGTCCTTTTGTAGCGTCTGTTCTCACACTGTTCAGTTTTTTTTCACATTGTGGAACAAAAGCTCCTCGTTTGCATGGGCAGAAAAGTGGCATCTCAGGCAAGAAATGTAGGACATTCTGTGAAAAAACATCAGAAGGCACGGCATGCTCATCAATAACAGATGCACTGCATGTTTTTTACTGGTCCTTACATCCCTCAGATTTTGTAACAGTCTCCAAAACAGCGAAAAGTGTTGCAACTACTTGATTTGAGGAGGGGAAAGAAGATACAAAACAAAGTTCAAAGATGTAGACTTGAAGTTCTAATGTCTTGTCAAACTCGTAACTTGGCTTCCCTTATTTTCCTCCCAATGCCAATGCATTTTTAATGCTGAGACAGTAGCATAGCTGGTTTTCAGAGTTTTTAATTGAGAAATATTTATACACTCCCATGCTGTGACTTAATACTTGACTTAATCTGAGTCGGTTGCCTTGAATGAAAATGATGATCCACAGCTGGGAAACAGAATTAAATACAAACAGAAAATGGGTCCAGTATTTGCATAAAACTGCATATTTATACAATATCTTCGATGCATATTAATAAAAAGATTAAAATGAGCGGTTTTAATGTATGCAAATCTAAATTATAAATGAGTTGTTTAAACTCCTTGTTTATTCGCCTTGATTAAATATAGACAGCTGTTTTTCCAGAGAGACAGCACTTCTCCTGTGCGGGCCACGCTGCCTCGTGAGCTCGCCGCGCTCTGATCTTAACACAGTTTCCCATGGATCTGTGCTGATAGTTTCGCATCATCATCACATGGTTCACAGGTTCACCTAAGGCTATAGGCTAAAGTCAGTCTGTCTGTCTTTTCTCTTATACAGATACACCAATCCAGAAACTATCTCTCTCTCTGTACACATGCTGTCTTTGTTGAAATGCTTATGTAATTGCTTTTAATTGGGCATATGTGCCTTTAATTGTGTGTCAATTGTGCTCATGTGTTTTAACCTGTTCTTATGCTTATGGGTTTTTCTGTGCTTATGTGATCGTATACAGTGCCATCAATCTTCCCTTGACTGCAGAGGAAATCTGGCACATTTATATGATGGAATAAAGCACTCAAATGTACATAGTCCCATTTAATATACATTAAAAATGAATCTGCATTATCCCTTTTAAATATATTAATAAAAAAAAAATAAAAAAAATACTTTGATACTATCTGACCTACAAACGCTTTTTTTCTCTCTCTTTGTATATATCTCTCTTTCTCCCTCTTTTTTGATTTGGATTATTCCTGTCGGATCAGAGTCATATTTTAAATTCACACAACACCGTCTTCTCAGTCCACGGTTTTTGTGACACACACACACCCCGAGCATCCTTTCCTTTGTCATCATGTTTGATCTCAAACACTAATGACTGTCGTGACATAAAAAATGGCAACGAAAGGCCAAATAAGGAAACATGATCAGATAGAAAAGATAAGCAGCCCACACAGAAAACAAGAGGATGTTGCTGCTGTGACCCCAGAAAGCGAGCTCTTCACATACAGACGCAGATACAAGTGCTATCTCTGAACAAGACAAAGCCTGTGGTTGTTCTGATAAAGGTACTGTGTTTGATGCAAAGATCTTATTGTTTTATTAATCTAAAGCATCTAGCAGAACGTAACATACATGACTGCGCAGTAATGCTAACATTTAGAATATGTCAGAAAGCAGAGCACTGTTGATTCAACAACACTGTCATTGCAGTACTGAGACAACGAAATGCAGTTTAGCATCTAAAGCAAAATGCAGAAAGCTGTAAAGTGTGCATTATGTACAGTGGGCTATAAACAGTTCAGGATGAGAAGTAGCATATACAATATAAAATGGGGAATTCTTGGTATTTAGATATGTTCTAGCTAAAACATACTGTTCTTAAATGTATAGCAAAAATAAAATGTCGATAAGGAAAGTGTTTATTGACAACATAGTTAATGGTCTGGACTAGTTTTGTGATGAAACTAAGCTGTTACAAGACAGGATATGACAACAGAATACATACTTTCTGCTACCTAAAATCGTTTTTTTCAGACTTTTTAATGTAATAAATAACCGTAAACGGTGAGAGCCTCACTGTAGGGATAGATAATAAGGGGAAACATCATAAATTAACCAATTTGTATTTATGAAGACTAACAGGGAAAATAAATGATGTCACTCAATGCAAGACACCAAATATCCACTTCACTGTCAGCGTGTCAAGGACTCATTTTTTATAGGAGAACATCATTACAATGAGTCCTTTTCCATTGCTTAATCATTGGTGGGGGAAATGTTCCTTCTTTAACACGCTTTATTTTTTATTTTTTATACATAGATGAATCACAGTTGGTTCAAAAAAAGATTATATACTCTGCTTTCTAAAGAAACATCAGGCGCATTAAAGCGGCAGAGTAATTAAATCATGTCCTTTCATTGGGGTTAAACCACATCCAAGCCAACTGCTCTTAACTGGAACCACTTGTGTGCTTTTTATTGGTAGTTTTCCTACAATCAAAACCATGTTCTTCTAGGCAGCATCAAGCCAGCAGTGTGGAACCTGAACAAATATTTTCAACAGTTTTATTTTGCGACCGACGTTTTGCAGAGAAACAGTTAACTTATTTATTGTAACGTCAAATACTCAAAGTGGTTTTAGTGAGATTGTGACTGACTTGTGTTTAGTTGGACCACCACCAATCCGTATGCAACAAAAACATTTAAAGGTTATGGATAGATGATGTTTAATACTGTGCAAAAATATTATTAAATTAATCATGTCTTTAAGCTTTCACTAGATGTGTTGCCCTACTTGTCCTCTTATCTGTGATAATGTCTTTAGGTAGAGCCTGTATTTAAAATGAATAACAGCAGTAACCACCACCAAGAATAGAGGTTACATTAACACCAATATTTTATTGAAATCTAGGAGAGAAATGGTGTTTCTTTTCCTAAAAGATGTCCTTGCACCTGCATTGAAACCTCATACTGGCCAAATACAGTATACAAAACAAGTTTCTGCCCTCATGTAGCTGCCTGAGCACTCGAACCCGATGCTCAGCCAAATAAAACCTGATAAAACCCCTAATATGTTGTGCCAGATAATGAGGCGTATTCAAGTTCTACTTTGCTGAATGCTTGCTGATTTGAATGTCTCCGTCTCTTTTGATCCAGTGCAGTCCCTTTACCTCTTCGTTAGCTCCTTATCAAACATTTATAAGCTGATATCTCAGATCTGCGCAGGGCTTTGGGGATGAAATCAACAAACATAAGCAGTGGAGGAAAAGAGGTTGGAAAGTACATTGCTGGTCTTCAGGAGAGGATCAGTGGACAAGATGCAAAACGCTCTATTTGTGACTTTGTGTTCAGATTGCAAGATTGAAATGTTATCAATGTACAAATTGATCCTATCTTGAGCCATTTTAAACAATTGAAAGTAACTTTATCATTCACATAAGACCAAATAATAGCATTAAGAGCTATGGATCCCTTTCCTGCATTTACTCTGAAGAAATTACAATATAGGCAATTCCGGCTCAATTAAATTAATGACTGTTTAAGCACAAATGTAAAGAACTTAGCTTTTTTTGCAAATGAGGATTTCATTGAATTTTCAGAGAAGCTTTATGTTTTTAACCGTCTGTATCTCCGTTCGGAGCTAAATCTTTGAAATGCCTGCGCTCTTGTCCCTGTGTGCTCAGAGGAAAGAACCAGCGAGCTGTGGTTGGAACAGCTCCATCTTCGCTCCAGTTCATGAACTTTTTAAAGACGTGCATTAACAAATCATGCCCCGGCTTATGAAAAACAGGGCTGATAGTGACTGGAAATAGCAGCAAAAAGAGCTTCTGCGTCACGCCATGTCACCACCAACACAAACACACCGCAAGCTTTGTGTGTCGCTGAGCTGATGGGGGTGAGTCGAGGTGATTTGCAGGTTTATGCACGGGGTGTGAAGACAGGTCTAGAGGTTGGATGATTATGTTCAACATGGATCCCATGACAGGTTGTGTTAAATGTCCTCAAGTAAACCAACAAATAAGCTGTGTGGGACTCACACTGAGGGGCCTTGTCATTGCAGATTCAGTCAGGATTCAACATATGGCTCGTTCTGAATAAGAAACAGATAGATACTAATCATTCATCGTTTCCAAATGTCTTATTGCTGTTTGCTTTTTGTATGCATATTTTTGTGCTGTCATGCTTGGCTTTGCCTGTGATAAATATCACGGTGCAAACAAAACGTTAGACACAAGATAGACAACAAATAAGTGGCATGAATAAATTAGGGGACAATTAGTGAGGGATGTTATTATTTGATAACATCTACATCTACAATAATGTTGTGTGACAACGACATTTTTTATAAATCGTAAAAAGTAAAAAGAAAAAGTAAAAAGTTAGTTTACTTCTATCAGCCTTCATTTTGATTACATTAGATAAGAAGGAGATGATGAGGAGGATCAGACCTTGGCCTTTTGGTCTGCAGGTTAACATGCCCTCAGCACAAAACACGCACGCACGCACACACACACACACACACACACACACACACACACACACACACACACACACACACACACACACACACACAGTACAGGGAGAGACGTGCTGTAATCTGGGAGGCAGGGAACAAAGGGCCTCGTTAATGCAGAGACTCGCAGGGGCCTTTGATGTGGAGCCAAGCCATTCACTCCTCTCTCTCTCTCTCTCTCTCTCTCACTCACTCACACACACTCACACACACACACACACACACACACACACACACACACACACACACACACACACACACACACACACACACACACACACACACACACACACACACACACACACAGGAAGACAGAAACATGCATATGCGTACACAGAGACACACACGAGGACTTGCTCATGCAGCCTCTTACCACAAAACGCCTCAAACACATACTTTTTTTGGAGAAGAATGCTAAAAAGAGTGTAATCTCCCTGAGTTGAGGCAACGTGCCTGCTATTTAAAGCTTGATACATTAGATTCGAATCAGGCGACACTACACACGCTCATACACTGATGAACCACAATACTGCAGCTCAGCTCAATGGAAAGAAACTTTTTTTCTTCTCCATTGCACATTTTAACCCATGTATTATAAAGTCCCAACATTCATACAACTGAGAAAAAAGTTAATTTTAGCTTGTAAAAGTAAAAAAAGAAGGCTTAGGTGGCTACAAACTTTAATGTCGGTTAGTAGTATGAAGCAGTAGTTGTGGTAGCAGAAGCAATGATTACAATTGTGTTTTATGAGGTGTAAATATATGACATTTTCACACATGTATAAGACTTGGTGATGTGTGGTTCAATTACCTCTTTTTCAGGCTTTGTACAGTATTTCTGTGTAGCAGCTGTGTACTGGACATAGTGTAATTATGCAAATTATTAGTATGAGTGTCATCAGTATTGTTGTTGTTGTTTTTATTATGGTTTCTGAGTGGCTAATCCCTCTCGTAGTGTATTGTGCTGCCGGGATGCGCAGCTCTCTGGTTAGTGTGGCCGTGCTGTTGTTCTCCTCGGCAGAGCCACCCTGATATTAGTGGTGAGTGTGTGCACCGCAGCAGAGAGGCCCGGTTCGTCTCTGATCAAGGTTCTGAGCAGAGCTTCACCGACCAGAACACAACACACTGCATTAAACAGGACATTAATAATCACAGTCGGAATCTGGTTAGACTTTGCCTTTTCTCTACTTTGAAAAAAAAGAAAGAACCGAAACATACAATAATTCGCTTTCGATGGTAAAAGCACATTGAAATTTACAAAATTGGAACTGATGTGACCAAGTTAACAATATGATTGCTGTTTTCTGACACACCCTTCCTCTGTGATATAAATCAACTGTAGGGCTCTGTCGTCTTTAGTTAAATAGAATAAAAGACTACTTGGCAGAGAAAAACATGTATTTGAAGGCAGTAAAAACTGTGCTTTTTATCTGCAATAGCCTTCAAAAACTTCAGATTTTCCCTCTCATAGTTTTTTATTGTAGTTTACCCACCTTGCAGAAGCAGTAGCCTAACGTTGAAATAGATATACAATACTTTTAGAATAAACTCACTAGCGGGCTTCACACTCCCCGTTCCTACTGTAGCTTTTCATGAAAACCATGTTGTTTAAAATTGTCACCGAACCAAATCTCAACATTTATCCTAGCCGCGTCCACCTTTACATGATGGTCGACATGGCTGCCAAGACGTTGCAAAAAAAAGGAGAAGAAATCACTTTGTAACTTGCACAAAGAGGAACTTGCGGTGATGCTAATGAGTTAGCCACACAGAGTCCACAGATGGTCCATTATGTGTGGAGTTTGATATAAATGGTAGAGCAGGGCAGAGAGAGTGGGTGGCCACGTCCATACTGAAGCAATGGGCAGCTCAAGGACACACACACACACACACACACACACACACACACACACACACACACACACACACACACACACACACACACACACACACACACACACACACATACACCTTGATTCCTTGAGCTGTTTCTCATCACTTAAACTGAAAATAACTCTGTTTTCATTTAAAGGATGTAATGGCAAATCAGGTGCATGGTGTCTGAGGTAAGATCTCAATTTGGATTGAAACTGTTCTTAATGTTTCCTGACAGCCACCTAATGGTTGCACAGGAAAGAACAGAGACCTACATGTATGCAAACACACACACATGCAAATACACCCCCCACACACTGACAGCTGCGACACGCCAGACAATTCACCTACAATGACAAGGAACAAAACTAAAACTAAAAACACAATTACAGGCTCGACAAATCCACCATTGTATTCGCTCTTCTCTTGGTTTTTCAAAAAGAGGAGCGTCACAAATCCAGAGAGAGATCAGAGCGCTCTCGAACTAAGCCTCCATTTACTCTGATGGCAGGCCTATTAAATGCGTGCGTCCACAGTGGTCTCTTTCTAGTGGTGAGTGGGCGGCTCAGAGTCCTGCAGTTGACAGTTAGCAGCCGATTCTGGGATCAGTTTTTCCGCAGTAAAGGGACTGATGTGGCACAGAGGAGGATGTGGAATGGTATGATGGATCATTGTTTAGGTTTGGGGAGTGGGTGTGTGAGCCTATGTGTGTGTGAGTGTGTGTAGCGTATGTGTTTCCATGCTAGTTCATGCAGTGGAAGATCAAGGATTCAGGTTCGGCCCCACAGTACGTGCATACATGTGTGCAGTCACACATCTGCATGGAGGCAGCAAACACATGTGCTCGTGTGCACATTACATGTATATGCATGCATGTGCACACACTTACTTAAATATAACTAAGGATAGGAAGTCATTAGTGGCAAAAGTTTAAAAAAAGTGTCATTTCCTCATCTTCAATCAGAACTAGTTTTCCCACACAAAGCATTAATTCAAGCAGGACTGGCAGTGTGACCCCATAAAAAAACATTTAGCTCCATATTTTAAAGATTTCAGATCAACTTTTGGAATTAAAAAATGTTTTAATAAATAACTTCAATCTACTGCTTTAGATTGTTGTAAAGGTTGTCATCAAACCAATTAAAAAAGCATTTTACAACAAGCAAAATTAACACAAATTATGTGCTGCTTATTTACAGTTTTTTAATTGAAAGTCTGCAGTAAAATATTCCCGAAAACTCTTGGAATTGTCTATAAAATGTATTTTTACTAAGTTTTTCTCCTTTCAGAATCTGATGTTTTGTCATGACCTATGAGAGTGAAATGCAAGCTACTGTTTGTATCAATTTATTTCACAGAAATAAATCATTGCACAACAGATATGAGGAAAATGGATTGATTGATATGAGACTTCATGAGAATCAAAGTTAAACACTGTCTTTTTTCTTAATTGATGTACAGATGCTTATTATTGATGTTGGGTATAATCCAATTAAAGGAGGAAAATCATGCTGATCATATTTGCTATATAGAAAGTTTACATGAAGAAAAATATTTCAGACTGCTGATAAAACATTGCAAATTGTCAGAATCCACAAAAGGCTAAAAGGAAAATCAACATGTTTGTCCCTTTTGATGAACTGATATTTAACATTTGTGACATATTATGTGCAGACAGTTTGCAGATCTGGTTATTTTCCTATTGTGATTAGAAATCAAGTGTCTTTCCTGACAAGTTCATTCTTTCTACATATGCTTCTTTAGTGAAAATAAAAGTTTACATTTTTTTTAGATTGAAGAAATGCAGAAAAATACAAAATCTCTAGCTTATTCCCCTGCTTATGTTAACGATGTGTGCTATGTTATTACTATGTTGTTGAATTCCCTTACCATTACTGAGAGCCCCAACAGCCTCATCTGAATCCAAGGTCAAATGTAGGGAGTATCGTGCAGGACAAAGAAAACATCCTGGCCTTTTTTTTCCTCCTCAGTAAACTGGCAGCAGAAATGGTAAGACTTAAAGAGAGGACTTTCACTAACTGCGTTGCCTTAAGAAAAGCACAGAAAGACTGCTTAGAGAGACATTTTCAGTCTCTTATGATTCAAGGCTCCTTATGAACATCGTTTGTGTGTTTTTAACCATTTTACATCCCTGAGCAACATTTATCAAAACGTGTTCTCTTTAAGGTCAGAAAATAATTACTTCCCAGAAAGCCTGCATAGGTTTGCACTATAATTTAAGCATTATCAGACAGAAAGAGTAGTATATTTTTACATAAAAACAAGCAGCTATCTTTCCCAACTGTCACATGTCTTGTAGCAGAATTGCTTTCAGGTCTATCAAAGATTTTGAGGGTGGAAACATCTTTGTCTAAACATATTCTTTGATGGATTTCTCCCTGTACATTCGTTGGACATCAAAGGATTTCTTTTTGTTCCTGTTCTGATCTGTTTCTTCTACTGATGTTTCAGATTGTTGACAAATGTTTTGTTATCAAACTCAATGAAAGTTACCCTGTAAAAATATATATAGTAGATCATCCTAGGAGAGCGCCAAGGATGTTTCATACATTTAAAATAATGTAGGCTACCGTCGGGTGATTATCCGCTTCAAATGAATGAGTTCTTCCAAGGACCATGATACACCCTCGAACAAATTTCACAAAATCAGGCAAATAATTTCTTACATAACACAGTTTTTAAAAAACAGACACAAGGCAATCACTAACAGACCAACCAATATTAAAATATATTCCTCGGTGGATGTAAAAAGTTGATCTCATATCCTCTTAATTTGGCCAAATATAATATATAATACAAATCCGTTAAACAACTTATTCAGTGAATAAGTTGACTTATTTTGTGAAGAAAAAACACAGTATTTGAATGACATGCACTTCCAAAGATCTTTCTGTTTCTTGGCGTTAAGACAATTCTGTCTGCAGCACAGAGTTTCAGGTTTCTGCTTCTCCAGAGATCAGCTTCTGTTGGTCATTAGTTCGGTCTAATTGGTCAGCTGCTGCTGGCGAGGGGAGCGAGACTGACCTCTTGAGGTGCAAAATGGAAATGTACTGAATGAAGGACTTCAGAAGAAGGTGTGAGCCCACACATCAATACAACATGAAGATGAGAGGAGGCTTAGGTTGTTTGTGTGTAGAAAAAGCAGCAGTAGCTCTGATCTAATCTCCATTGAATGTTAAAGTTCCCTATTGGCTTTTTAAGGGCACCTCACCGATATTATACATATATTATTTTATATTCAGCTGGAAAATCTAGTTCTGCTTACTTCATAGATGTATCATGATTTTAAAAAAGTAAAATAAACGTACTGTCCGAGTTCCACTTCATAAATTGTTGTTAAAATGGTCAAACCATGACTTGTCTTTCTTAGAACCTATCATTATTCTAACTTTTATTCTAACCAAAAAGCCCATTTGACATTGTACCAGACTTTTGAAAAATGATTTGGTCCCATCTGGGTTTGATCGCCAAATCATCTCAATAGTTAGCAGATTTTGTTCTTCTTCTACTGCCCATGATGGGACTCAGAGTGTATGAAACAGAAAACCCTAAGGCTTTATGGGACATTTTATTACGACTGGAACACATACTCACATTATTTTACTGTGACTTCTGTCTCATTAAAAAATATGGACGCCAGAAGAGTTACAGCTTTGGGCGGCTGAGTTAGTTTGCGAAGACCTGGTTTATTCATGAAATGAAGTTTTATACAAACTATTATTGAGTAAGTAAGTTTTATGATCTAAGTCAAGAACCTTTAAAAACCACTTAAAACACACAGTATGATCTCAGATGTTTGTTATATGTTGATGACAAAAGTCAGCAGGGGTTTTCTTTGTTAGAAAAGAAGATTTAGAGATTTAAGACGTTCAAATGACTCAACGCTGCACACATGAATGGAAATCTTGTGATTAACAATTTTTTAAGCTGCGATTTCTTTTGACATAAACTCCTCAGAGGAATGTGAATTGTGACTCATAATATTTTGATCATCATCTTGGGAACAACATAATGTTATTGACTTTCTGTTCTTTCAAACAACTTTTTACTTTTATATGCTTTATCTAATTAATTATACAACCTTGGCACTAAGTAAATAAGGTAAAATATAACACCTGCAGTATGCACATGAGTTGTAAAAGAGGACAAACAATACAATAAATACCAAGTTATGTCACAAATCAAACTTCAGAACTGGAAGAAGCTTTGTGAAAGTGGCTGTTATTTTGGCAAAAAGCAGGGAATTCCTCTGCTGAAATTGATCCTTTTACTGCAAAGTGTTTGCTGATGTGCTCGTGAGAACTGTCAGAGGGAGATTTACACGTCAAGCTAAAGCACAAATATAATCCAGCAATATGAAATCTGTGAGCCACTGTGTCGGGCCTGGTTGGGCTGGATGTATGAGGAACAGAGGCTTCGTAATCTTTTCACTGTGACTCGCTTCTTGTGTGCGACACTGGGAATGGGGGGTTAATTACATTAATCCAAAACAAATAAACGTTTGGCAGCTCTTGAAAGGCTGTGGGAAATGGTTGGAGATTGAACCGACTTTTGAGTCCCCAAACCTCAAGCTTTGATGGTTTTTACTCAACTCAGAGACGGAGAACACAGATTGGATATCCAACTGGAACTGAGTTTCTCCTCTTGGCTCTCTCTCCTCCTCTTCGTCTGTCCTCCTTTAAGTGTTGTCCTTTCCTATCTTCCTCAACCTCTTGCTTTTCCCCTTTTTGCAATTGTTCTACTTCCTTAAGGCTTTTTTTCATCTCTTTCTCTCAGTTTAAACACCGTTTTTCTTTATCTTAGTTTAACTTCATCTTTACAAAACATATGGAAAATTAAGTTGAATTTTTGTTGTGTTGCTTTCTCGCGCGCCCACATTTCAATAGTTGCACGGGCTATCTGCTCTCATTATTTCGGCCCCTTTTTCTGTGCTTTTGCCCATCGTTTTCCCTGATTAGTGTGTGTTTTCATGTTCATGACAATAGGGTCTTCGCTGACCTCTGGTCTCAGACCCTAATTGGCAAATGTTAGCATGGTAACATTCCAAATTGGTTAACAGAGTTAGCATTCTAAGTGCTAAACAGGAATGAAGACTCTTGTCTGTTTAGCCTCTGAGAAATGTTGATTGCCAAAAAAAGTGCAATATTATTTATGTAACTCTAGTTGTCAGGTCTTAGTTTTTTTTGTGTTTTTTGATGGCTCCATGCTTTCTCACTATAACAATCACAATGACTTCCCCAATGCTTGTTCACAGACAACAAACCCTGTAATGAAAAAGGCTGGGAGCCAATCCCAAACCCTGCAGATTTTGTAACCTATGGTTGTGACATACTTTCACTCCAACATACAATAAGCGTGTGGGAAATGGATGTGAATGGGACTCTTCTCACAGTATATCACCCAAGTCCTGTGGACCAATCTTGGGAACAAACATTATTCTCCCAGGCCCTGTTGTTACGGAATGTACTTGTACATGTTCGGGGTCATGATGGTGATTTATAGTGATGGCACACTGGAAGCGCTGCACAGCTTAATTTGTTCTGGTTTTCCTGATTGGGAAGATTATAGGGCCCTCGTTGCAATGGCGACAAATGTGTCACCGCACATATCTCCCCATCCACTCTGTCTCCTCGTCGTTTCAAACACACAGGAAACAATCGGAAACATTTAAAACATGACTTCTGGTGGGATTCCACTCTAATTTGAATGTCGCAGTGATGTATAGCTGTTGAGGGTTTTTAACATTTTTGCGTTAAGCTTTTATTTGGGGTTTTGTCATTTAGGCCCTACTGCCTTTTTTTGTGAATGACAACATGTATTTGTCTGGGAAGAGTAACTGAGGTTTGAGGTCGCACTATCTGAAATAAAGTCAGTGGGATCAAAGAAGCTGGTCTTTTCTCATTGAGCTGAAAGATAATAATGTAGTTCCTCACAGCTAACGGAGCCCGACTGAATGGAGATGTGACTTTGACGGCATAAATTACATCCGACACAACATGTAATTACAGTTCTATTGTGATATATGAGATTGGTTTGTTTTGCCCTGAGAATTCGGGAGGAGTTAAATATTCTTAGATAACTCTGTATTTAAAAAACTTTAATCTTTTCTTTTGTAGTTTTACTGTCTTTTCATGTTTTAATTTTTTTCTTTTTTGGATCCAAGTAAAAAATCAAAAACTTCCATCGAGTGTGAGCTCCAAAACGGCACCATTTAAATGAAGTAGTGAAAACAAGTAAAATATGCACATTATTGTGCATTGCACTTGAACATGCAGTGTTTTCAATCTAATTGTAATTCAAAAACTACAGTAGGTAGAATTTACAAAAAAATAAATGTGAAACATACAATGAGTGGGACAAGAGCTAGATACAATAAATGGCAATTATAGATAATTCTTAAAAAGGAAAGCAAAAGTTCCCCATGCCAGTTTGCAATTCCACTAATTTTAAATGATTTTCATTGGTTTGGACAATACATCATATTTAATTAGAGGAGCCAAAAGTATCACTATTTTCTAAATATAATCTTAAATCCCCACCTCTTTATTTAGTTTAATAATTTCATAATGGCAATTTTGTTGTATCTAGCTTTCTTGTGATCCCCATAGTAGAAAAAACAATATCACATAATACGATCAAATGAAAATATTTTTGAATAAATAAATGTTGGATGATATGATATTGAGAAAAGACACGGCAAAGCATCCAATGTGGACATGTGAATGGTTATGAATTCATGTTCTTCATTTGTAACCAAAAGTTATCTGAAAATATAAGTTTGTTTATCGTTTTATGGAGAACTTTCTTCTATTGAGGATGGAGACAAGAGAGAGACAGAACTCTGTGTCTTTTTTATGTGAGTGTTTGTATGTGTGTATATGCTTGAATAAGTCTCTGTGGGTGTGTAAGGGGCTTGTTCTTGTACATCTCTGTGTGTGTGTGTGTGTGTGTGTGTGTGTGTGTGTGTGTGTGTGTGTGTACATTTTATCTTTAGGTGGGCATGGCATTTAGATTTAACCGTCAGCAACACAACAAACAGCTTTGTTTTACGCCCAGACAACAGTTCTGCCTGATTGCTTCACATCTTCCAGTTGAAAGCGCCCTTCATATCTACAGTAGATTTTTTTGTGAAGACACTGAGGCCGGCGGTTTTCTTAAGGACAAACAGAATTTCACAACCAGTGAAACATCTAAGCTTCGATCAGAAAACACTCCATGGAAAATGTCTTTTTAGCACCTCAGTATCACAAACTGTAACCTCCTGTGTTCTCTGAATGGAAATTATTTTAGGTAGAAGTGTGTTAAGTCTTATTAACTATTTTGTATTAACTTAACATAAAAAAATAGATAAAGGGAATAAAAGCTTGGATTTACTATTATAAACTTAGCATCAACTGAATAAATCCGGACATTTAAGCTAAAATATTACAGTATGTCTTAGAATTAAGACTCACATTGAGTTGAAAATATCAAGGGGGGAACAATAGCTGAGAACACATGTCCTTAAAATCTAAAATGCATGAGCAACCATTCAAACATCTGTGCCTACATTTGCTGTTTATTTAGAGTTTTCCATAATTTTCCAGAAGAAAAATAATTACAGCTGGTAATAAAAGCATTCATCTGCCTTTCAGTGTCTGGCTGTGCTGTGAATTTTCTGATGTGAAATTCAAGTCAGGATCAGAAGCACCAAGGTTACTCACTCGGGGCTCGGCGTTCGGTGCCAGGGATTTTCATTTCAGCTTCTCTCTCTGGGCCTTTGCAGCAGCAACCACCCCATATCTTCAATATTTGAGCAAGTGTTGCACAGCGGCAATTAAACAAACCACACGGGTGAGAATCAATCCTGCTTATAATAAACCACTGAATGATTTCAGACCAATATTTCTGTATCAGTGAATGAGATATGGAAGGTGAAGTTATTTAATGGTCATTTACAAGCATTAAAACACAGTTTAGTATCAAAAGACGGAGCAACAAAAGAAAAAATAATCTGATTTAGCAGTAATTATTTGTATGGATCAAAAGTTAATAAACTTGAGAATAAGAAGCTTTTTTTTTACAGCTGGAGGAAGTATTTTAGTTGATGATAAATGTTTGAAACCAGTTTGACTCAAGGAGAATTTTCCTAGATTTTGAATGGCATAAATTACAGCGTAAACCAGGGCTTTCCATAAGAATGATTTAAAAATCTGAAATGTTCTATAATCATGTGAAATTTGAAAAGTCATAAACTCACGCTTTTTTTGGCTTGTAAATTGCTTGAATTGGGCTTTGTGTTGATGTATACTGATGCTTATGTTTAATTTCATAGAAGTTTTTACACTGCTTATGTCCCAAAATGCTGTTCAACTAATAGTCTAAATGAGACATTTTGGTACTTTTTCCACTTTTGCTCTGTACATATCTGATCCTCTCGTTTGGTGTGATCATCTCCTAACCAGGTGCAGGCAAAACCTACTAAACTACAAACAAAATGAACCCCAGCCCTACCTGCCAGGTAGCAACGTGGTAGTCATGAAATTCAATTTGCTCGGCTGCTCCCCGCCTGCGTCTCGGGGCTGTTTCATACAGTAGAAGGCACAGGCACACAGAGATACCACACCATCCTTTACCTCCTTTGATGTTGGCGAGGCACCTGAGGGGGGGGAATATGGAGAATTTGTTGATTACAGGGTCCTGTATTCAGTACACACATTGATGCTGGGTGCAGCGAGGTGGGGTATAGCAGTGGGCTCGGCGTGGCAGTTTGATAGCTTGTGGTATCTCCCCTCACTCTGCCAAGCCTGTGGTTTCATATTGGGATTATTGACGGCAGATGTGAATCAGACTATACGTTTTTTTCTGATCAATGTGGTCAAACATAGGCTTTACTGGGATGACTTTGGAGAACTCTGTCTCAAAGCTTTTATCCAAAGTGCCTTAAACAACCACGGGTGTTTCCCAGCCAGAGCTCTGTCATTACTTACAGGAGGTTTGTCTTTAAAAGGTGCCATCTATATAGGTGACTACAAAGAAGAAACTACCAGTGTTCATTTAACTCTGACAGTGTCCCAATTAGCACTTTACCTGTGTTTATATGTGAAGTCTACATTTAGTTAAGAACAAAGCCAGATGTGAGCATAAAAACTGTTAAGGCAACACTCCGGATGAGGAAGATATAAAGACACGTTATAAAGGCAAATTTATAGTGTCTTTAAATGTACTATAGTATTAGGTTGTGTTCTTGCAAATTTCCCCAAATGTGTAATTTAATTATTTCACTGAACTTTAACTTGATAGGGCTGCGCTTTATGTCAAAGATCTCCCAATATAGGTAATTGTATATCTCGATAAAGCTTGTATTCTTGTTATTAGATAAGTAAATGGTCTGTTTATGAGAAAAAACACATGGTGAGGCTTTTTTTTATTGTTAAATGTAATAATTAAACCCTTTTTATTAAACTCAAGTGCAAAATTTAAAGTGAAATTACAAAGAAAAAGATAATATTTCCAGACTATGACACGCATACATACAAATAGCAAGTATCAGAATGACTCAATATTCAATTGGATTCGATTTTAAATCCTTTTCTGATGAATTTGAGTATCTGCTTGTAATTATGAATTATGAAGACATCATTGTATATCAGAATTTCTAATCTGAGGAATTTGAGTACAAATTGTCATGTTGTTATCAATTTAGACGACGTCATTGTATATCACAATATATTGAAACATGATTTGATCAGGACATGATTCCATTGAAAGATGATAAATGATTGAAAGACGACCACATTGAGAAATTGCCCAGCTTTAAATGTATCTATAGGAGAATATAACTTATTTCCCTAAATGAAAAGCTGCAGTGAGTTCCATCCTATTGGGTAATACTGCTTTCACAGAGCCACCTTGTAGCATTTAAAAGTCAATCAATGCTGTGAGCAGTATTGGGCAACGCTGCAGCATCACCTCAGTTTCCACACAACAAGGCGCCAGGTGTCTGCACGACTATCAGCACATCTCTGCCACGCAGATACTGAGAAAATGACTGTTAACCAGCGTACGCTACATTTCCTTGGACGCCATGAATGAGAGATAAAGATCGCTGCATCTGCTACATACTAACGCTACACCACTCTCTCACACACACACACACACATATATGACACACACACACTCACAGTGAGAGTGAGTCACTGCTCCGACCACAGTTGAGCCTTGACATTTTCTCATGCCTCCAATCTATTTACCAAAGTTCAGACAGGAAGGACACATCTCTCACTTTTCCTATGGCGTCTACCACGTATAAACAGAGATGCTGATGAAAACAAAACAAGTAAAATAAATATACAGACATTTTAAAATAGGTGTTAATTGAAAGCCACAGCTACAAACTGCTTGTTCCAAACTTCTTTTCCACTTTGTAGAGAACTTTTGCAATTGAGCAACCACCTGACTTTCCTGTTATCTTCATGGCATTTAAGGGCTTCTTCAAAGAGTTCAATACACAACATGAGCTTAAAGCCTTTTTTTCCATGATTCAAAGATGAAATGGCTTTATTGAAATGTGCACAATACAGCACAGTATTGGTAAAGAAAATGTTAAGTCCCAGGATCCTACCTGCACTGAAAAAATGAAACGTTGACTTTAATAAAATGTATTATGTCAACAGATCACACATAACTGTATTAGGTTAGTTGAAAGCAATTATATTAAGGTGAACTTTCAAAATCTTTTATTTGAACTTAATGTTATTGCTTTCAACTAACATACAATTATGTGTAATATGTTAATGAAATACATTAAATTCAAGTCAACGTTTACATTTATTCAGTGTTTAACAATTACAGATAATAGGTTTATGGTGGAAAAATTAGTAAAGACATAAAATAGCAATAAAAATGCATAGTTGAAGAGGAACTTAAGAAACAGCAGTAATCGACTACACATATTGGTTTTGAATAATTTTTCCCAAGAGAACAATGGCTCCCTGATACTTCTCTCACCAATGTGAAGAGGATGAAATACAGAAAGCCAACAGATATGTATTGTTGTGAAACACAGTCACATTGTTCCTGTCTCTAGACATGACATCACTGGGCTGTTCACAGGACAACATGTGGTTTGTTATTTACAATGAGCAGAGAGGGATCGGCACATTATTATCAGCAACAGGTACTGTCTAATTTATTTCATAAATAAAAATACAATAATCTATGAACAAAGTAAATGTGCAGGTGCTATTCCAAATCTTATTATATACAGTATATGCATTCGTTTGAGTGGTTTATGTAAAGGCATTTAAATGTTCACACAAGGATGGTACTGTTGGAGATTTTGTTTAATGTTTTATGATGCCTGCAAAGAAAGAACGTTCCTGACAGGAAAACCAAATAGCTTTGCATCAATGGTTTTCATGTTGATACTTTTGGACCCTAAATGATTGAATGACTGATTTTATTTTCCCCATCCCATTTGATGGCAGAGATCCCTCGTAAATTGAAGGAAGTTGAAACGTATAACTTTCTAAACCTTTAACAATATCTTTTTAGACATGCTGAATGTAGCATTTGATCCCGCGGAGACAAGGGTAAAAAGGTTTCTGGTTTGGGAGTGTTTGAACCCGAACACGCGTGAAGTGATTTATGCCCTCCTATTAACCAGACGCTGGTTTATGGACTCCCAGTCTGGGCTGGAAAAAGCAGCACCATGCAGTGAAGTCACCGAATCACGAGACAGACTTTAGGATGGATGCAAGAAGCGAAGTGGGAGAGGAGTTTGGACCCTGTGTGAACCACTGAATTGAAAAAGAAAGATGACATACTGCCTTATTTATCCATATGTTGCAAATTATGCCATCTGTTTACAATTTATTTTATTTACTTTGGTGATGCTTGGCCCGGGTTGATTAACATTTGTTGTCTTGTGGAGCTGGGTTTGATTGGCACTCGGTGACGACTGTTTGAAGTGAGCGTAGCGCCGCCTTTGAAGCTCGGGGGATGAAAGCACAGCATCCAGATATGACTGGAGGATAATCTAGAAATGAATTTTGGCTTGCCTCTGAAGGCGACCGACAGGCGACAAACATGTTACTAGTTGTTGATTAAATGTTACTTGAGATGCAGTGATGGAAGGACATAAAACGGAGATGGAAACTTTTAAATACACATCAGGAAATAAGTTAAATATGTTTGTTTAATGGCAACAAGCTGGGGATGTTGGGGATCGAGTAAAGGATGAGCCATCTCTTCTCATTCGTCATTCTTTAATTTACGTGCCATAATGTTTACAATCCTGACTTTAATTAATGTTATTAATTACAGTTTCCCATCATAGCTGCCTTCAGTAGATCTTGAAAACATTAAATTCCAATAAGGCATCAAAATGTGACATTAACTGCAGTCCAACTGTTTGTAACAAGGCCAGACGGCACTGTTTGAAGAAGTGACACTCAAAGTTTTTAAAGCTTTTAAGAACTGCAGCTTGGCACAGGTAAAACTATAAAACAGTCAATAGTTCAGTGACAGGAAAGATACACTAATCCGTATTTAATATTCAATGTACTTAAAAAAAATACAAGTTGAATATGAAGTCCTCCTGGCAAGTGAAAAAATATGTTTGGCTTTGACTTTAATCTTATAAAGTAGAGGCCTATGTTGTGCATGTTAATCCTTTTCCATAAAGAATCAAGTAAACCCAAGCTCTTTGACAAATGTTCCTGAGCACAATATTTAGCTTGCAGTGGAGTCTTAAATTGGAAACACTTGAGTGAAGCAGGAACTGATGAAATAGAGTACTTCGTAAAACAACTTTTTTTTAAACCCTTTATAGAGCATTTTAGTTAGAGAGGATAATTTTATGAGAGGGAAAGAATGTGTTATGTTCAACTTCTGTGAGTTTTGCGAATAAATTTAAAAGTGAAACAAATGTAGATTTACTTTGATTTGAAAACACGTTTTTCAATGTGTAGAGAAAAACGTATATATCTCCAAATAAAAAATGTCAGGTTTATTGAATTATTAGTTGTTATATTTTGAGTTGAAAATATTTTATTATTTTTGAAGCAGTTAACCGATAAGATCCATTTTTGACCAACAACAACTGACTTTTCTTTAGCTCAAGAACATTTGTTTTGGACATGGTTTTCATTAGATAGGGTCAACATTATGTTTTTATTTCACTGTTTAAAGGTTGGCAGGTTAATCCTAACCCCCAAATCAAGGAAAATAAAAGTTGAATCATCAATTTTAAAATGTTGCTGAAACATTTTATAACAGAGACTGTGGAAAATGGATTTAATCAAAATGTAATCCTTCGGCTGCTGATGAGTAACAGTCCAGTCACTGGTGAGTTGTTTTCACATTATTACCAACAGTGACATCTACTGGCTAAAACCAATGGCAACCGCTCTCATAACCAACCCAGCCAATATTTCAGAGTTGTGTTTTCCTGTTTGAATACAGGAACTCAGTTGCTGAAGAACCATTTTATTTGTTATTTATAAAGGAAGAAAGGATGTAGCAAGTGACAGATAAAACTGCCACAGTGTTTGTTTGCTCGCTGATGGTAATTTCCTACTGATTAAAGTCCCTAACTTTTTGTATCATGACAGGATATGTTTTTCTATTATTTGTTTAATAATATTATTGACTTTTGTGATTCTGTCATTGGGATTATAGTATATGATAAATATACATTCCTTTCGAGTATGCAGTAAAAATATAGAAATATCAAAGGAGCGCGTAAAAAAGCAAATACCTACATTTGGTGTGAAAGAAAACAGGTAGGAGAGAAGTACAAGGTTTCTCAGAGTTTTTGCTGCCAGCCGTATACCCGTTGCATAGGAAGTGCCTTAAGGTTTTGGCAAAGTTCCCTTTACTCAACCACACTGCTGTTTCTGTGAAATCCTGCACACAGAATTATACAAAACTGCAAAAACATTTCATGAACCCAGCTCTGCATTCACAGCCAGGAAGGAAAGGCAAGACAAAGATGCTTAACCCGCAGATTTACTTGACTCACCTGCCTTTAAAATCTGTTTCTTTCAATCTTTGTTAAAATAAAAAATGCAATTATGTAAACATTGTGATCTGGTTTAATAGATATCTTACGTCAGTTATTTTAATAAATCATGCAAGATGTTTTTATTCAGATTATTATTATACCAATGATACTTTTCCAGGCTACATTTTTGGGGTCAAGTAAATGTAGAATATAAAAAAGTACATCCCCTGAAATAAGGCAGACAATTGAAAGACTGAAGTAAAATGCATCAAAACTGTGTTTGCGTGGAATGGCCTTCTTCCATCTCATAAATCAGATAACAGTTTATAAACACATACATATGGGCCAATACAGAGATCAGTATGCAGGTTGTGAATGACTTTGATCATGTACCAGCAGAGGTCATATATAATTCCTCATCCTGTCCTCTTGATCTGATTCTGTACAGATGTTATGTAACATTACAGCTGCTGCTGCTGCTGCTGCTGCTGCTGCTGGTTTATCTCCTAATATGTCCCGGGTCAGTTTGTAAAAACTGCACTGTGTAATGAGCTGTCCGGTGAAGGTACAGAAAGCCAATCTGAAGTCAGCTTTTAAAGGGGCTTTTTATCAGGGATGCTGCGGGAGGAGTTTCGTGCTTCCAGGAGTAGTCCTAAACTGCGCATGCGTCAAGGTGATCAGCCGATCCCAGACGCAAGGCAAGATAGTTCGGTTTGGCCATTTCCGGTTTCAGTTCTAATGACTTATGAGGATGAAGTGGAGAAAAATGATAACTGCATTCAAAATTGTAATTATTTAAGAGAAGGAAATAATTTGCCTATAAAATAATATAATGAAGTCATTAAATGTAACAGTACTTATTTATTAGAGTTACCCGTTTAATTAATTAGGCCTATTTACTGGGTAGGCTAATAATGTTGTGTGCATAATGTTGCATGTTAGCAATATTTTAAAGTTGTAGCTGGTCAGTTGGTGGAAAATGCAATTATATGATTGGGCACTCATAGCAATTAATCGTATTTATTTGCAGCTCATATTTTCTAAAACCAAACATTAATATGAAAAAATAACTGGGACTCATAACTAAAGCTGTCAAAAGTACAGAGTAAAACTTGGTCTTAGGGATAGGAGGTAGCCTATGAACTCAGCTGCAATGAAATAGAAATACTACAAAATAAACAGACACATTTACACTAATTCAGTCTCACACAAGGAGAAGGTAGCACATTATAAAGCTTGTGTAGTGTGACCATAGACTGTAGGAGTGTGACTTGGACACATTTGTACCTGTTCCGCGCCGACACCGCTGAGCTGAGCAGATGCTTGAAATCTGGTGTGAACCATCTTGCTGTTTAGTTGCATGTTTTATCTTTGAGGATGACGAAAGTCCTCGGCTGCTTGCGTGACTTGTAGCGTAAGTGACGCCGTACCACCTCTCTCCTCTCTCCTCCCTTTGTGCAGCTGACAAGCCCCTTCTCGACCAGGACAGGAACACACAGAGGTACGTTGTGTTTTAATATTGAATTGCAACACAAATGCAGTTTATTGCACTGCTCTGTAGCTGGTATCAGCCGGCGGACTCTGACCCCCTGGAGCTTTCTGTCTTATCCATTTTGTGAGCTGGGTGTAGTCGGCGTGCAGCAGAGATGCTAGGCCTGCTGCTGTTTGCAACCAAAGCTAGCTTGCTGGCTAATGTGTTGCGGTGCGGTCATTTGACAGAACAGGAGCCAGTTGTCAGCAGTTATTCAGGCAGCTATATTAAAAGAAGAAAAGCTATCTTACGGTTTCTTGACACGATACAGGCTCACTTCTGGTCAACATGCCATGAAGTTACTCACTGGAGACACTTGCCCGCTGGCCACCTTGATAGCTAGCTAATGCTAATCTGTTAGCAGATGAGGACAGTGAGATGCTGCCTGCATAATCACTTTGTGTGAGTGTAGTGTTGTTTCTCTCTAGACAGACACTACACTTTAAAAAAAAATCAACTGTAGGTTTGTGTCTCAGCTAAAATTCACTGAATTACACCTCAACTAACTAAAGTTGTGCTGAAGGGCAGTGCTGCATCCTTTAACTGAGTGGCTAGGTCAAGTGTACTTAATCATTTCAGGAGTGGTCCTCATCATGCCATGGGATTCATATATCCTTATCTGTGAAATTGTTATATGAAGTTGTAGATTTATTCATAAATTAAGTCATTGAGGTTTACCCCATGGCACCTCAATGAGTATCACATATACAGCGTTGTCCTCTACGGCCTCTAGGTTTCTTCCTGTAGCCATGTGTGGAAGCCATAAAACTACTAGGCGCAGGGGGGGGGGGGGGTGGTCTTGGTGTGTTGACACAGCGTGAATAGTGGACATGCCATCTGTGTACGTGCTAACAGGCATTGCAGATTCCTGACATTAGTCCACTTCCAGACCAAGTGCTTCTGTATTAGCACAGTTAATGGGGGACTGGTTCAGAGGGCTGTCCAGGGGGGGGGGGACATCCTGAATGATTTAGGGAGGCTACAGTTGGACATGCATGTGGACGGACTGACATTTGTTATGTCATAGCTAATGCCTCTGTTATTTAGGAGTTTGATATGTGGGGTCGAAGAAGCATCTGGGGTAGGGCTGCAGGATTATATTATATTGGGCTATAGCGTAGTTGAATGTTACCATATCGATATATTGGAGAGTAGTCACTTCTGATGCTTGTATATTCTAAATACACAGGTGCACTTTATGGTTTCCTTTAATTATTAGATCAGTGTTGACTAAATATCTTGTAAAGTCACATCTTCAAAGTGTCAAACCTAACTTAATTTAAGTACAATTTCTGTTTTGTTCCATAATTATACTGATAATCATCTATCCAAGAGCTCATTTGATAAATTGTTATTTATTTTCGTAACATTTACTTGTAAAAAATAACCAATAGAACATGATGACAGTTCAAATTTGAGAGTGCAAGATTTCTTTCTAATCTTTCATAACTTACTCAAAGAATGTCAAATGTCGTGTCAATCCTCATCACGCTCTAAATGGTCTCCCACACATGCAATGGGATGCAATACCTTCAATATGAGTCATATAACAATTTGAGGACAAGGGTGGGGTTTTTGAGAAAGGGCGGGACTCCCTTTAGACTGGGTTAAACTTTGGTGTGCATTTAACAAAAACATTGTGTGTTCGTTTAAGACTTTTTCATTTTATTGGGTGCAAATAAAAAAACTAAAAGATTCCTCAAATTGTTTTTTTTATCATGTTTACATTCAGAAACAGTTATTAAAGTACTTTTCACATGGTAAACTTTTTAAATGACTTATTTATTTGCTATCAATTTGCACATGTTTGTTATCAATAGGCCTGCGTAACAACTTCGCCTTGATAACTGTTGGTGATATGGAAAAATGGAGCCTACATCTATCCACTAAACATAATGATGAAATACACATGTTTTGCACAACTGGATATCCAAGAAGAGGAAGGACAAAGAAGTTCAAACATGCTGTACGGGACCATTAGCTTAGTGGAAAAAAGAATGTGCACAGGGGAGGGGAACAAAAAATCACTGACAAATGTAAAAAAAAAAAATGGATATTAGCTAAGGTGGCAAAATGTGACTCCTGCAAACAAACTCGCCTATGTACTCAAAGGAATGCAATTTAGAAAGAATGTGTGTTTGAATTGCTGAGCTCCTGTGTTGCGTGTGTGTGTAGCTCCTGTAAGCCAATAACCTTATGAGATTTGAACCTTTCATATCCATCAGTGACCTCCAGCTGCACCTGCCTTCCTCTTTCAGCAGCACTTTACTTGTGACCTGTTTCGATGTCTTCTCTCTGTGCTAAAGCTGTAACACAGAGGGAAGAAAGACACACAGGGATGACATTTCTTTAGAGAGAACGTTTTCTTGTGTTAAGTCACAGCCTTGAGCCTCTTGTTTGTCCCTGCAGATAATGGCTGTACCTCCCACCTACGTTGACCTTGGAAAGTCTGCCAGGGACGTTTTCACCAAGGGATACGGTGAGCACTAAGCAGCCAACCATACTCACTTATTGCAGCAACATTTACAGCAGTATCATATATAAAGAAAACATAGTTTGACACTCAATCAAGTGCTATTTTTATCTCTAAGTCAAGATGGTTTTTTATCACATGGTAGCTTCTTCTTTTAAGTTTTTCACTTCAGTGAAAAGGGTTGCTGTGTAAATATTCGTATAAATATGTATTTCTCTTTACTCAATACTCTCTCCTTCACTCTTGTGCTGTAAAGTAATCACAGAGATTTTTTTTGCAAGATTTGATGCAACACTTCCTCCTTCCTTAATCATTGTACATATCCAGTTGCTGCATAATGTTAACAGCAATGCATTTGGATTCAAACCAGGCTCTCTACTGTGTATTCTGTCACTATGTTTGCAGAGTATGCAGAGCCTCACGTTGAGTGAGTGGATGTGGGGTTTGTTTTGTGTTTACACAAATTAAAGCTGTACTCCAATGGTTACTAAATGATGTCAACTTAATAGCTTTGGCATTCCCAGACTCATTCTTATGTACCGTGCAGGGTGACTTACTGCCATCTCCTTCACAGAAAAAAAAAAACTTAGAGCAGTTGTGAGGCTGATGAACATTTCATAGGGTAGAAACTGCAGGATGGACAGTGATGGCCGGGATGAGAAATGAATGGTACCAGCCAGGCCAGAAATTACATGAACGTGGAGATGTTCTGGGTCATGTGAAGTGTGCACGGTGGATCTATTGATGGCTGTAATGCTGGCTACGGGCAGGCGTGGGGCTTTAGGCAGAGCCAGGGTCTGTTCAACCAGCCTTCTAGCTGTTGTTCATAACTGACATTACTAATGTTCCAACAGAGCCACATCCAATCAATCAGTTGCATACACATAACTCTAAATGCACTCTGGAGGCTGTTCTCACAGAAACTAATCAATAAGTTGATGTAATATGTGTTTTAAATATCAAAAGGGTTTCTTATGATGTGTATAAATAGAATCACTTTCAGAATTCAGTTTATTACTAAGTAGGTTTTCACATGCAAGGAATCATCTTTTGGTTTTACATCCAAATATTAATATTAAGTATAAATAGAAAGCTGCAAAATATACAGTAGAAGATGGGGGGGGGGGGGTGTTTTTGCAAAAATGTTTTTTTAATAAACCTGCTCCTCTATTATTGGATGTTAAATCTGTATTGTCATCATTAAATAATAATGTGTTATCTAATGTTGTCTGTTTCAGGCTTTGGGGTCATCAAGTTGGACTTGAAAACAAAGTCTGAGAATGGACTGGTAAGTCGTACAGATGATCAGAGCGGCCACTTCACACTGCAGCTTGCTTTAGAGTCTCCGGGCCTATAATTAAGTCGCCCATCAGCTGATTTCTTAAATATTGCAAACACATTTTGGCATTGGCTACCTGACTGATGATTTCAAAGATGCTGTGTTATCACAATCAAACATAATGTATGTCTTAGTTTACAAGTCAAATTGATTTCTTGATCTTGTAAATGCACCCAAGGATTTGGGATCAAGTGTTTGTTCCGCGATGTTGAAAGAAGTCAGTCATCAATTTATTACACTTTATTTTAATGTATCGTGGCTAGCGAACCTGTGTGTATGACTCTGACTCCAAAACTATCCTCTGCAGGAGTTCACCAGCACAGGCTCTGCCAACACTGAGACCAGCAAGGTGGCTGGATCCCTGGAGACCAAGTACAAGTGGGCGGAGCACGGTCTGACCTTCACAGAGAAGTGGAACACCGACAACACCCTGGGGACCGAGATCACCATCGAAGACCAGGTGGGTGACCAGGCTTATCTTAAATGTGTTTTTGATTTGATATTGGGAGTTAAATTCACTGAATTCTTTTCATGATCACTATATAGGGTCTGTCTCACAAGTTGTGGGTGCCTTAAGCCTTGTTGTATAATGGATTGTAGTTTCATCTCATGAGCAGTTTATTCCAAAGATGATTTTGACTAAACTGAACCTTTTTGCTCATCTCCTCAGTTGGCCAAGGGTTTGAAGCTGACCTTTGATTCCTCCTTCTCTCCAAACACTGGGTAAGAAACACTACATCAGAACCATGGAAATAAATTTCACTGAGAACACAGGAGTTCAGTGGAACAATGTTGAATTAAGCAATCATACACTTGAGGCCGTTCTTGAACGTCATTATTACCAATAACGACGTTCAAGAACGNCGGCCTCAAGTGTATGATTGCGATTCTATTACACAAACTATCATTGTAATCAACAATATCGTAAAATAATTTTATAATGTGGGCTAATTTGCTCCCAAACCTACGCTTTCTGCTTGAGTTAATCTCCGTCAGAAAGTAGTTCCTAGAAAGTAGTTCCCATGGTAGCGGTTTGGACACTGTTCCGAAATCCACCATTTTCTCCTGGGTTTTTAAGAACGCTTTGAGACATTTGACAGCCCAGGTAGTTGACGCCAATGTACTCTTTTCGTTGCGACTTTTTTCCAACGCACTCAACTTGTCAGTTGAAACAGCCGCAAATCTTTCGTTGGTTTTGTAGTCTGTGTCCATGTCCAACCATTCATCAATACTGATGCCCCCCAACAAATCAAAATTAACTTTCAAATCTGACATTTTGTAGCTACCGATTTCCAACGAGAGACAATGTATAACAGTGTAACGGCTGTGTGTCGCTAAACGTCGCTATGGAAACCACACGATGTAGGCTCATGGAAGTAGTTTCGGTAGGCTAGTGGCGTGTGTAGGCCACTGGATACTTTGTGATTAGGCACGTTCTATTTGATCGTTGTTTGATCGTGGAATCAAACACGCCTATTGACCAATCAGAGAGCTTGCTCAAAACTATGTGTTATAGAATATGTATTCATGCACTATTGGAGCTACAATTAATAGAAAACAAATACCAAATCGCATAAAAAACATTTAGCCGTATGAGCCGTTTTTATTTATTACAGCAAGTTGAGGTAGCAGTTTTTGTCTGATTGTCAAATTGCCTAATTTTACCTTTCTTTTGGTAATTATTTTGCTCTTTGCCAATGTGAACAGGCTGTGTGTGCATTTTTAAACTTCTGTAGTCTTAGAAATATAATTTGAATGATGTAAGAAGTATTAAAACATTGCATCTTAACAAAGCGTACCTATTAATAAAATGAGATGCTAAATATTAAATATAAAATGTATCATATATTACAAATATATATGTTGAACTATGAATCCTATAGTAAAAATAAAAAGTCTAAATGAATGACTGACTATGACTTAACCACCATTTCTCTCTCCTGCCAGCAAGAAGAGTGGCAAGGTCACGACGGGCTACAAGTGCGACCACGTCAACCTCGGCTGCGACGTCAACTACGACATCAACGGGACAGCGGTCCACGGTGCAGCGGTGGTCGGGTATGAAGGATGGCTGGCCGGATACCAGATGACCTTTGAGGCCGGCAGGAACAAGATCACCCAGAGCAACTTCGCTGTCGGATTCAAGACGGACGAGTTCCAGCTGCACACGAATGTGTAAGAAAATAGAGGCAGCAGATCGTCTTTAGTTTGATTCCATACAGAATACTTTTTTAATGTACTGGTAAACCAATGTGGATATACCATACTTTATTATCATCTTATATCATTTGGTGTAGTTCATGCTCATTTCAATTTGCCTTACTAAAACCACTTTTTCACACACTGTTGGCCCTCTTGCTTGCAGCTAGCACCTATGTTAACGGATCAATCTAACAGCAATGTAGTTAACATTTATTTAAACACTTGTTTTGTTGATATTGTTAGAGAATTTGTACTTTTTAGGTCCATGACACCATAAAATGAGGTGCCAGACATGCATAGCTTTTGTTAACTAGTTCTCGGTGGGCTCGCTAACTTGTTGCTGGCTATGTGCCGGGTAACTGACTATTTTTATACCCAGGTGATGGGATTTACTATATTACATGTGAAGCAGAGTGAAAGGCTGGCAGGCAGAAAGGGCCTCAGTGAAGAGGCAGAGCGAGGTTGTGTCTGATAGTGACAGATACAGGGCACACTGTTAGTTTTGTTTCCTGCTGTGTCCAAGCCTGTTCAGTCTACAGCTGAAGTGATTATGTGGGGTCAGATAGAGTATAATGTAGGATTTACATCAGAGACGTCGAGCCCACCTCATGAGCTCTTTAACAAACATGGAACAACCAAGCAAGGAATTCTACTTTCAGAGAAAGAAAAACAAACAAACTCATAATTCATCCCTTTTTAAAGAGAAGAACATCATTGTTGGGGAAACATGATTTGTTTTGCTGCAACATTTATATATATTTTTTAATCTGCTATTCTTCCACAGAAATGATGGAACTGAGTTTGGTGGTTCCATCTACCAGAAGGTGAATGACCAGCTGGAGACAGCCGTCAACCTGGCCTGGACCGCCGGAAACAGCAACACCCGCTTTGGCATCGCTGCCAAGTATCAGATCGACTCTGATGCATCCTTCTCTGTGAGTCCAGTGTAACCTGGAGTAGAAGTTGTGCTAGTGCTAATCGTCTGCTGTAGGATAACAATGTCACTTAATCCTAATCCCATTAGAAATGGCTGTTTTATTTTACTCGTCCTTCACAAGGAATTTGCTTCGATTTAAGACATTCTGAGTCCCTACAATATAAACCCTTAATAGTCATAATGTTTCCCCCTCAAATAAGGGTCCAATTATTTGCTCAGGCTCTTCCTAGTTGACCAATTTGGAAGGATGGAATGCAAATGTAATCCCGTATGCAACCAAGCCAATTAGTGTGAATGCTTGTTTGTGTATATATTAAAACACCTTGTGTTAGCATAATGGTGAAGCAGCAAACTTTTGAAGGTATCACTTATTATTTACAATATATATTTTTCTAAACTGCTTGCCGGATTTAGCCAGCATTGATCTGTTAGTAATAATCTGTTTCCCGCACAGGCTAAAGTGAACAACTCCAGCCTCGTGGGCCTGGGCTACACCCAGACTCTGAAGCCAGGTGAGTGCAAATTGTGTATTATTTAGGTTTAAGTTCATGTTTCATCATTTACTCAATCATGAGAACACTGTGTAGCAAAAGATACCACGTAATTAAAAAAATAGATTAAAATCAAAATCTGTGCATTAAAGATTTCTGTGTGGATTATTCCATGTGTAGCTGCATTTTGGACATACACAAACTACACAATGATCAGATTAGGACTTCCTAGCAAATACTTTGTGGCATTTCTTGATTAGCAAACTTAAAAATACTAAAGAATGTGTAATATTGCTCATATTATTTTGTTATTCTAAAAACACATCAGTTGGAAGAGTTTTGCACAATATTAAATCAAACCGAACTACACTTTCATAATGGTAACAACACTACAGTGGAGGAATACGTAGCAATAGGTGGTTTATCCTTGTGTGTTTTTCTTTCTGCAGGCATCAAGCTGACACTCTCTGCTCTCCTTGACGGCAAGAACATCAACGCCGGTGGACACAAGCTTGGTCTCGGTCTCGAGTTCCAGGCATAGGAGGATGAAGCAGGCGACCTTGAAGTCCTCCCAGCACACACACGCGTTCCCCACCAAATAAATAAATATTTCCAAATCCTGTATTGATTACCTAGCCTTCACAAAAACCCATGTGTCCCCTAGGCATGTTACAGCTGGAGCCAACAAAAAAAGCATAAAGGTCAAATTGTTCCTATAACGATCTATCACTTTTAAAGTAACCACTTAAAGGGAACAGTATATTTTGAAATAAAGAGCTGATTTCAGAACAAAACTACAACCATTTAACGGACACTTTTATCATGAATTGTGTTGTTTCCAAGGGGAAAGTAGCGTCGAGATCAGTCATGAGGATTTCACTTTATGTCTTTCACTACATTCTTTCACAATGCTTTAAGTTGTGTGTCTCTGATTTCCAATGCAGATCTAATGGAAAGGGCAGTTGAGTAGCTACCCCACCTGATGGTGTCGTTGCATAGCACCATTAACACTCCTCGCTCAAATGTTGTTGTGGTGAAATAACTGTTAAGCTTCCACACTTCTGCACTGGAGAGCTCTGATGTCTTTGTTAATATAATATAAAATGGGATGGGTTAGTTGTCCTTGATGTAAGCAGCTGTGATTAGCTCTAAGAGACACTACACCCCAATATGGACATTCTGTGTTTTCATCTCACTTGTTTTTTGTGTCTGTGCATTTGGTGTGAAACATGTCTTTTGTTACATATAGTAAAGAGAATATTATTTTATTGACAGTCTTGCATAGTTTATTCCACCTGTTAAGTCTTAAGAAGGCAAAGACCTGTCAATTCTTCCTGGTTAGGGAAAGGAGGGAAACCAGTTACACTTCTCTGAGGGAGGAAGAAAGTAATAAATACAGTGCAGGAAGTTGTAGTCTTCCACAACTGGTTATGGGAATCATGCTTAGAGAAATTGACTGTATTGTCATTCCCTGAAATAAATAAAGAACATCTTGAACTGGATTGTGTTTGTTATTTTGCATTCTGTCAAGTTATGACCAACATGATGTGATGACTCATTCCGATACCAGGTTTATTTCTATGCTTTTGGAAAAATTAACTGGCAAATATAAAAAGTGTTTTGAAACTGCAGATTACTGTTTGTATGAACTGGGATCACAAGGATTAGTTTGAATTCTTTCTACAGTGGCAACTGTCACAAATTATTGTTATTGATTGATAACGTCTAATCTTTGTAGGGCGTCAGAGGAGGAAAAAATACTTAGATATTATAGTAAAAGTAGAAATACCAAAGTGTAGGAATAATTTTACAAGTAAAATTCCCGCAATCAGAAGTACAAACGTATCCGCTTCAATGTACCTACAGTTCTTAAAGTAAAAGTACTCATTACGTAGATTGGCCCATTTCCGAATAATATCGTATCTTTTGATTATAATTATTGATGCAATAAAGTGTAGCCTAATCAATGTTGTAAAGATGCAGCTAATTTTTACTTCTGTGTATGCTGCAGGATAGCTTGGGAATGTTACTCCAGGTGTAACTAAAGTTTTATTTAGTGTTGATTATATTTCATATTTCACTTCATTATTCCAAATCTGAATAAATAATAATTGTAGTGGAGTTTAAGTACAGGATTTGCATCTGAATTGTAGTGCGGGAGAAGTACAACGTAGCAAAACATGTAAGTACTCAAGTTAAGTAGCCTACAAGTATCTCAAAACTGTAGGCTACTTCGCTACAGTACATGAGTAGATCTACCTGGTTACTTTACACCTGCTGGTGAATATTTGATCACGGCATTAGCTGATATGAAGACTCCACGATTTAATTTAATCGAATTACTTTATAATTTTTTGACATGATCAAGGATAAACACTGAGGCCATGACAGCTGATTATAAACATCAAGAAAACAGAACAAAATCACTCTCTCCCTGTCTAACATCCCGCATCATGTGGCCATGCTAACCCCTCCTCCAGTTACTCACACATCAACATGGCGACGTGCAGAACGATGGGGCGAAGCAGGGGAAATATTTGTGCTCTTTCTCTGGTTATTTTCCTTCAGCTGTTAGTCAGTGGCTGCCTGTCAGCTCCGGTAAACAACAGCAACACGGCGATAGGTATGTTACACTTGTTTGAAGTTCTTGATAAGATGAATGCTTTGTTTTAAAGCCGACCAACAGTGCTGCTAGTTAGCTAGCCACTGTCAACGTTACTGTAGCTAGTTTGCTAGTGCGTCATGCTAGCAACTATGCTGTCAAGTGAGAGGGACGATGACAGGCTTTCTGTATGTCCCGGAAAAGTCTTAAAACAGTATTTTTTTTCAATTCGAGTCCTTGTTAAAGGATTACAGTTCTGTTCAATAACTATTTCGATAATAATAAGTTGTTTAAGGTTTTAAATGTGACTCCTTCGATTGAAAATACGTTGTAACGTTCTGACGTCAATTTCAAAAGGTTGATAATTGTTTATTCGTTTAAGACGATGTGAAATGTGCATTAAGCTTTCTTATTTGGACTTAATAATGTTTTACTAAGTTCATGAATCCTACAGAAACGTTACGGCCATAACAAACAAGTCATAACCAGAAAGAGGAAGCCATGATTAAATAACCAAACTTCCAGCTCGACAACATCACAAGCAACAATTCCTACCCTGTGCTCAAAGCAACTAATTAGATGTACTCAAGTACTGTACTTAAGAACACATTGTATTATAGCTATTTGTACTTTACCTGAGTACTTCAATTGTTTACTACTCAGTACTTCTACTCCACTACAATTCAAGGGTAAATAGTGTACTTTTACTCCACTGCATTTATATAATATATTTATTTAGTTACTTTGCACATTTGTATACATGCTGTTAAATATAATTAACACATACATCAGACTTTAGTTACACCTGGAGTAAATCCACAAGCTACCCTGCAGTATACAAAGTCATTAAAACTAGCTGCACCGTTAACATCTTTGATAACTCTTTAATGTTCAATAATTATAATCAAAACATATCAAATATATTATTCTGAAGTGGGCCAATCTGCATTACGAGTACTTTTACTTTTGGTACTTAAAGTTTATTTTGAGGCTGATACTTGAGTAACATTAGGACTTTCACTTGTAACAGATCATTCCTACACTTTAGTACTTCTACTTTTACTTAAGCACAATATCTGAGCACTTCTTCCACCCCATATTGTAGGTAAAGGTTATATTTGTGGTGGCCTGCAGGGACACCTCTTAAGCACTTGTGATTTGTTAGTGGGTCCAGATGTCCTTTTCATATATCTGCGCTGTTAAGTAACCCCTGTCACTCCATTACCACCACAGCTTATTAAACAACCCCTTTGAAGTCTACCATCAAGGAACTGGGACCATAGTAAAGGCTGTTAAATGTCTCAGGCCCTGTCATGCATTAATGAACTTTGACCAGGGCTACTACTGGCTTACATTTGTTGAGATAAAATCAGTGGTGCTGAATCGCTGCCCTGTGTTCTCTATTCTTTTCAAATGAAGTGCTATGGATGTGTTTATCCACATACACCTTAAGTATGTGATAGGCAAGTCATGCATTGATTGGTAATAGATTTGTTCAGCAAGTCTTGTGATCTGACATTACTAATGGAACTATTTCCCATGAGACCATTACTTGAACAGCCACAAGCTGCTAAATACTGTTTTAGTTGAAATACAAGCAACATTTATAGACTAAAGTTAACGGCTGTATTCATTTTGAGCAACATCCATGTTCCAAGAGTGCAGCTTTAAGCAAGACTGGAGGAAAATAACCCATTACTTGTCAATAAGAATTTGTATTTAAGGACATTTAACTTAAATATGAAGGCATTTTGTCGAGTGTGACTCAAGCGGCTCAAGGCTGCCTCTCCTACATGCTGTTTGATGCAGCACGGCCTATAACTTTTACCTTCACAAAGATCTCCTGTTCAGTGATTATTTATGCTGGCTATTGCCCATGTGTATGAATAGTCCCTTTCTTCTCCTGGGAACGTCTTACCCAGTGCTTCAAGTCCTCCAGTGTTTTCCTCCCGTCCCTTCCTAGGCAACACCTCCTATTCCCACAGGATTAAATAATGTTGACACTTGTTGGTAAAACAGCGTCATTGATTTGGGGAAAGCTGGCACGATGCATGTCTGAGTTCAGCTCACACGTAGTAGAAACGGTAGTTGATAGATTCTTGAAAATGAAAGTACATAATTTTTTTATGATGAAACAGAAATGTCGTGTCTGCTGTTACACTGCAGTCTTAATAAACTAGTTAAACAGGTACTCCAACTACTCCTGATTTTCTGAGGCAGCACAAGGGTCACTGAGTATCAGAACAAGCTCCTTTTCACAGCCATAGCTGCCGGTGGTGTTGGCACACGGTGCAGTTTTATGGCATTAGTCATGTCTGTATTTGCATTAATTCTATTTTTAGAACTCTATGAAAGACCTTACTGTTATTGATTGATTGATTGATTGATTGATTGATTGAGAGTGTGGTTGTCAGCAACTTTAGATTAAGTTGTATTTCTTCAAATGGGTTAGAACTGAGAACTCATATTCATTTTGGACTCATTGGCTTAATAATTAATTGAACTTTATAGAGAACCCGTCCTTCATTCAAAATAAATATTTATTCGACTATGCAAACTAGAGCTGTAACGGTTCTCAGTCTGTTCTAGTTAATGTTCTATTGCTTTTAAGGAGAATGTAACTGACCTTTTTTTCTTGCATTGTTATTCCTTTGTTTCTAGCATCAACACAAAATGCGTCTCCAAGTATTATCACTGTGGACAAGAAAGTAAATGACACTGTGCCTCCGCCATCTCAACCGAGTGTAGTGGCTGCCACAGAATCAAAGAAGCCTTCAACACCCGCTGGCAATGACTCCACAACAGCAGCAGCAGCAGCAGCAACGGCCCCTAAAAACAGCTCAGCAGCAGCAGCAGCAGCAGTAGCAGCAGCAGCAGCAGCAGCAGCAGCAACGGCCCCTAAAAACAGCTCCACAGCAGCAGCAGCAACAGCAGCAGCAGCGGCCCCTAAAAGCAGCTCCACAGCAGCAGCAGCAGCAGCAGCCCCTAAAAGCAGCTCCACAGCAGCCATTAGACCAATAGTCACGGGGAAGGACCATGAGGAAACCACTCCAGATTCAGTCACCATTATTGAAACCTCTGACAATCCTCTGATGCCAGAACCTGTCGACCCAGTAATAGGTGAAGTTGCAAACAACAAAAACCAGTCAACAGACAAACCTGCTGTTGCTGAAACTACCACAACTGCTATTCCCAAAGTACCCACCACTGCCCGTGTCATAACCCCTGAATCATCCAATCCTTTTACGGAAAAGGAAGCTCCGTTTTACGACTACAAATCCTCCATCGCTGTGAACCCGTCCACAGAGCAGGAACCTGATCTAGACCTGCAGCCGACCACTGACGGAGGACCCGCACGCCACATCGATCTGGATAATTACCCCGAGGAGGAAGACGAGGACGATGACGCCACCTACAACGACGTTTATGAAAACAACAGCATGAATATGGCCAAAGGGGAGCCGGCGAGCAGGCTGCAGCCCGAGGACATGGAGGTGACGCGCTACAAGGGAGCAGACAGCTACAACACCGAGGACGAGGACTCCCACTTCTTCTTTCATCTGGTCATCCTGGCTTTCCTGGTGGCCATTGTCTACATCACTTATCACAACAAGAGGAAGGTGAGTGTTGACATGACAACAGCCGGCCACTCTTCTAGGTGTAGAGGCCAGAAGTGATGCTGCTGACATGCGTATTGTTTGAACAGAGCTGATATTACTTTATCCTCTGTAAGTTCCAAAGGTGATATTGTACCATAGCAGCTTGTCAAATCTAAGGTTTAGCTGTTTTTTTTAATTTTTCAAACGTAATTGTTTTTGAATACTTTGAAGCAGTCTTGAAGCGTGAGAGTGTTGGGACTTTGCTCTGTGCACTAGACACTTTTCACAACTTATATTTGGGCATATTATAGTCTAAACACTTTATTAATTGAAAAAAAAAAACAGTAGTTTGATTAAAAAAACATCAAAGTGCTTTGTTTGGAGTTTATTTATTTAAAATTGTAATGCATGACAATCATTTCTTATTTTCCTTTCATGATAACACATTGTTTGAGCAACTGCACCACCTCACATAATAAAATAAATGCTTTTCAATGTAACAAAAGCAACCAGATATCTTCAGCTGAGACAAGTTTGATATTCTATATTATGCTGGCCTCATGTACTTAGAGTTCAACAGCTGAATTAAAGATCCTCATTATGCAGTCTCTCGTCCGTCCTGCTCGCCTTTTAACCAAGAAAACCCTTCAGTTGATCAGCCCTACGTCGATCAGATTAACTTGATTTCCTTGTTCATTCGTTCTCCCTTTCTCCCGTTGTCAGATCTACCTCCTGGCTCAGAGCCGGCGCTGGAAGGACGGTCTGTGTTCCCGCAACACGGTGGAGTATCACCGCCTGGACCAGAACGTCAACGAGGCCATGCCGTCCCTCAAGATGACCCGGGACTACGTGTTCTGATCCAGGTTCATGAGAACAGTTTGTTGAGAGCAGCACAGAGCCAGTTGGCCTTCCTGCCTGTCCGGCCGCGATGATGAGATCCCGTTGTCATGGAGATTGAGCGATGCTTTCTGTTGCTTTACAGGCCAACTGGAGAGCACTGTGTCGTTGGGATAGATTATGTTTGTTTGGAACTTTTCTGTTGTCAGCATAGAGATATTTTCACTGTTTATCTTTTATTATTATTTGATGCATTATTATTTGTAATTCTCTTCTTAATTATGGCTTTTTGGGATTTGCTATTTTGGGTTTTTAGGTGTTTTAGTTGTCTTTTTTGGGAGTTTTTCAGCCCCTCTACACCTGTTTTTGTTTTCCTTCTTGCATACTGTCTTAATATGTTTAATACTCACTTGCATTCATTAACAGTTGATTATTTACCCCAAAGATTAATTAGGGATTTCTCTATTAGCAGTTAGCCACAATATCAATCTAGGAGAAATGCATAAAACACAGTCCTTCCAACATCTTACTGTAAGAACGTTACTGTAAACTATTAAGGAACAATGAAAACAAATTGTGTATCATGTAGAAGGAGTTTGATTATTATTTTATAAAGAAATCATACATTCACTGAGATTTAAAATATAGTACACACTTATTTTCAACTGTTTAACCATCAGCTATTTCCTGTTGCACCTTTGCAAAAAAAATCCATAATAGCCTTTTCATTTTGATTTCACATTATATATGGGACGTAACATCTCTAGTACATGTTGGGACATTACGCTGCACATTAGGGAGGATGACTCTTCACGGGGGGGGGGACTTTCCATCTGCTTAAGCCATTTAATGAAGACGGATGGGGAATATTGTTAAAATGGCTAGAATGTTCTCATCTCAAGTTTTTCCTTGTTCATCAATTTATATTTGACTTGTCTACGGTATCTCTTCTACTGCCCAGATTTCGCTATGCATAAACCCTCGGGCTGGCCCCCTTTGTTTTATGACTTCGGTGAAGTCTCTATAAATCATTCATGGTCTTCATCGTGGCAAAATATAACGGCCGTGTTTCCTCATGCTCACACAGAACTTTTCCTTTTCAGTTACTTCCTGTCAGAGTACCGTTTGCTGCGCTCGCTGCTATTTCTGTTCGCCAGATCTGCGTGGCTTGATGTTCACATGATTAAAAAATCACAACAAAAAAAAAGACCGTAACTTTATTTCTTATTCTTCACAGCCACATGTTTTTCTGACTGTTGCCGTCTCATGCCTTTAATTCATTGCCATAACTGCCACATGCATCCACATTGTTGTTTTAAAGCTCTTGTTACTTTTGCCACTTTTCAGAGGTCAGTTTGTATTTAAAGGTTCAGAATGGTTATAATTGTAATGTGATTTGCACTTTGCCGTTCAGTCATGAGCTCAAACAGGAGGAGGGGGGAGGGGTTTCCTGCGTAAAGGGGATGCATCAACACTGCTCTTGCAATCAACAGTAGAAATGTAAAATCTCTTTTTTTGTCAATAAAGCACAAATTGTGTAGAGTCCTCTCTGTCTTTAACTTGTGATTGTTGATTTCATGATCGACCTCATGTGATTAATCTAAAACACAGATTAAAAGAGTATTTCAATCATAGAGCATTCTGTTATCTTGCTCTTTGTTCAGTGCATGTCCTATTAAGTCAACACATCACTAACTAGAGAATCACTTTGATCTCATATAATCGTAATAAGCTCAGAAGTTGTGTACTCTTTTTTTACTCGGACAATAACAGTCCAAGATCCGAATGTATGGTTGAAAGCTATGATATACAGTATGTATTCATAGGCTTAAAGCTGAGAGGGTGTTCAGATTATAAAATAGGAACATATACATTAGCATAAATTGAAGTGTATTTGATCTGCATGAGGTTATAAAATCTACATAGCATTTAATTTATATCTTTAAAAAATAATGTAAATAGAAAGCAGGTACTAAAGCCCTAATATATAAACACGATAAGAATACAACATTTTAAATTACAGCTTTTCCCCTGATTTTACTAGTGGGAAAACACACTATACTAATGGTTGTATTCCAGTGTTCCTGTGAGAGTGGAAGTGACCCAGCATGCAGAATACCAGGAAACAAAGCAACTAAAAGGAATCATTAATTTCATTATTTCTTGTTCTTTCGTTATCAAAATGTCCTCTGTGAAAAGGCTTAGAGCTGTATCAGGGTAATAAGTAACTTTACCACAAGGAGGCAGTACACACACACAAATATCTGATCTGAAAAACCTGTACTGTATTTCATGGTCACATTTTCTACTGTGTCTTTCAACCCAGTAAAAGATGGTGGTGTGTTACCTTGCACTGTGTAAGAGACTACAAAGCGAGTGTGTACTGTATGTGTGTGTATCTAACTCTACATCGACATTTTTACCTGAGCAAATAAGAATGTCATTTTGCATTTGGTTTTCCGCTCTATTCCCTCTCTGTGTGACATCCACACATCAGCATAATAAAGGGAATTTGAGCTGAAAAACCCTCAACACTTTTATGCTTTTTTTAAAGGTGTGTGATGGTAGCCATATGTGCCAAGATAACCCAGAATCCCTCAGTAACACCAAAGGGAGAACAAATGAGCCAGCGTGTGAATCTTTAATGTCACACAACACTACTGGGATGGATTTTAAGGACAGCAAAAGAGCAAAAAAGTTTATTTCGGAATCTCTGCCTTTAAAGTTTGTAAACGGAGTGACGAGACGGATGGAAGCAGAGTGAGAGAGAGAGAGAGAGAGAGAGAGAGAGAGAGAGAGAGAGAGACAGAGCCAGTTTGACATGTTTGACTAGCCAATTGTCCGCTTTGACAGGCCGTACTATAAACCGCAGCGTGACAGAATTCAACAAGTTCAAACTTACTTTATTATCATTAACTTTTGTTAAAATTAGTCTTTAATTTCTTAAAAGTATTTTCCACAAACAATGTTATCTCCCAGAAGTCATTCTGTCAAAGACATTTTTTTCAAAGGCGTGATAATCTTATTTTGGAATTAAATTATTTAAAAGGGAATAAAGCAAGGGAATATTTCAAAAGGATACAATATATGATTCCTACAGAGCCTGCTTTTGCAATAATATTTGGCAGAAAATGTAATAAAAAGTTGTCATTATTCACTTAAAAAACAAAATAAATCCTTCATTCTTTTGCAGCTTGAAAAATGTTGATGTTGTGTAAAAACTGCACTGAACACTTATTTATTTTATTATCTTGGTGTGAAGACATGAACTGAAATCGGTTGTGCACATGATTTTGAAATGGCATCTCTATTTTCTGTAGGTTTAATATGAATGTGGGTGAAAGATTTGACCTTTTCTGTGTCAAAACATGCTTTTTTTCAAGTCTCTAACTCCATTTATCTACCCTGTTTCAGATTGAAGAGCAAGAGGTGATGTCTGCTTGGTGCGTGTCATCAGCAGATAAGATAATCACGCTGTGTTGATATTTGTACAAAGATATGCCAGGCGAAACTATCTGAGAGACAGCAGCAAATGAAATCTACCAGCTGGAAAATCTCACAACTACTTTTGATCAGTGAAGGGTGAAAGTCTTGACAATAGTTTTTTGGTAGCATTTAAAAAAGGTTTTCTTTAACTTTCATAAAACATTTTTCAAGGGATCAACATTCTTTAGAGGTTTAGGGCATCTTAATGTATAATCTCTCTCAAAATGTGTGGAAATAGGCTGTAATGAAATTAGAAAAGCTCAAAAATTGTCTAAAATCAACCAAAATGACCCCCATGCACCCTTCATCCATATGACAGAAATTCAGAATTCTTAATTGTGTCGTAGTTGATGGCCTTTAAAAATAAAAAGACAGAAAACAACACATTTTCGTTTTGTGATTCAATTATTATTATGTTCTTGTCTAATGTGGAGGAGATAGTTAAATAAAGATGAATCCTGAAAATCATCCCAAATGACTGGGTGCTACACCTCAGCCTTTGATTGGACATATAGTAAAGATATCTTGCTTCGTTACGACATCAATGCTCACAATTTATAACTATAGTTACAGCTTTATTGTCTGAATGTTTTTTCTCCAGCAAAAGACAGATCAATAACATCTTCCCATGGAAACCAGGCAAACGCTGGCATTGCAATCAAACAACCTTGAAACCGCCAGATTTATGGCAATAATTCCCACAGCTGGAATACATTTTTGAACAATCGGATCGCTTGTGTAAAACTATCAATCAATGGCAATCCTGATGGATATTGCCCTTCCTGCCGTCTCTGTAATAATTTCTGTACTTTCAGCATCTGCTGGATTAGGTCTACTCGCTTTTTCAAAAACCCGATTCCAGCAGGTATGCTTTTTACAATATATTGAATTTCAATAAACCTGAGGGTAAGGCAGATAAAATAGTTGATCAAAGCACACGAGGTAGTGATCGGGTCATGTGGCCTGGCATATTAGCTTCCTCATCAGTGGGAGAGATCAACTGGAGGACTCACACTGACAAGTCCGGCTCCATTAAAGGTTTTGGTAATGTTGGACTTCAACCCTCAGCAGATACTGTGTACGTGTCTGGTTTTTAAGATACTCTTGGGTACTAAAAAGGTAGCATTCAAAGTAATGGACATACAAAGTCAATCCAGCAACTGGAAACCAATAAAAAGGTTCATTGTAATTGTTCTCACCTATGGTGCTCTTACAAAATAACTTTTATGGTGCAAAAGGAAGAAGTATAATAATTGCGCTCATGGGGACTCTGGGAAATTCTTTTTTAAGGAAGCAAAGTAAATGAGTATTTTCACATCAACCAGATAACTTTCATTTAAGGCCTTTCAGAAAAAAATAAAATAGAATATGTTAATTCTAAATAGCCATAGGATTATTTTGCCTGTGCAGTAAGAACATAACTTTCTCATCATTATGATGAAGAATGTTGATTCCCTTAATAATCATTTAAATGGTAACCTTCTTGAGCGTTGAAAAGATTCTGGCTATTTAATTAAAATAGGATGGCTGTTGAATGGAAGGTTTGTTCAATATATCGAGTGCAAAAATCATAGTAGAGAGTTCCGGCACATTTTCGCATTATGTGCAGTTGATAAATGACATAGGGATAGGATAGGAAGAAACGTTTGACCAATTAGGTTTTTTCGGGGCATCAGCACCTAGACTGTCAATCATGTACAGAACACTCCCCTCCAAAGTTGATAAAGCCCCGCCCCTCAGGCCTGTCACTTCCTTTTTTCCCTCCAAACACTGAAGGCAGAACAAGAAGAGAAAACAGGTGAGTTTAACACTACTTTATCTGATTGTTTTGTTTACTTAGTTCTAGTTTTATGTTGTGTGAAGAAAAAGGGTGAAATTACATATTGTGGATGCATCACTATTAAAAGTAAAACAATATGATTATCCTTTGATATAAATCTATAATATTTTCTTAATAATCTGTTGTATAGAAAATATCATCCACATTTCCATCCACCTCCAACTGTTTTGATCACTTTTGTGCAATGAACTCGTCTTTGGGTTTGGATTCAGTGTTTGAATGTGCACACATGGGATGTAAAGCCATTTTCAGCTAAAGGCTTTTCACTATATACCCTCTTGGGATGTCTCAATGCCTTATAAATGGCAGGATGAAAAGTAGTAAATCCAGAGCAGAGTATTTCTTTTTTTTGGTGGCACAGAGAGTGAAAACACAGCATGAGGTTAACAATGGGATTTTAGGCCACAGACCTTTTTGTAAAGGCAAAACAACAGAGGCTTTAGGATTTTCTTTCTTGGATGAACTGGGATTCTTTCAAGCTTTCATACATTTGGAAGCATTTCAGGCTGCACTTCATGGAAAATACAAACTAGTGACTTTGTCGTTCTTTACCTTTGTGAACCAGAAGAGGGCCTGGATTACTCTTCCAGCTTTCTTTATGTTTAATTTCCTGTGTGTGTGTGTGTGTGTGTGTGTGTGTGTGTTTTATGGCCCAGTCTCCCAGGAACTGCACATAATGTCCACAGTCCAGGCTTTATGTTTTCTCCATCCTGTTTTATCTCTCAGAGTTTTGTGTGTTGACAAAGCTTAACCGCCTTCGTTCTTTATCTTCTGCTTAGCTCGCATTAAGAGTGTAGCCTCTTTCTTTTCACTCTCGGCTCAGTAGAAAGATACAGGGGCCATCATATTTATGGCTTGGAGATGGGAGAGGCACAGAAATGACCTGAGGCGATCACAAAAGATGGACCGAGCTGTTTAGATTAGATGGAGGTATTTAATAAGAAAATGTAGTGTGCTGCACATATAGCACAGTACTATGAGAGGGAAGAGAAAATGCTTCAATATGTATGTATAGTTTATATAATATCTGTGAATTCACCATGTTTCCTTTTGTCTTTATGCGTCTGTCCTTCAAGAGTCCCCTCTATTTATGACTTGTTGCTGCAAATGGAAAGGTTGTGCGTTGGCAGCACCAAGTGGCAATTTGACAGAACTGTCTTTCTCAGTATATCTTTTCCTTACAGTGACATACACATTTTGAGTTCCTGCTAGAGAGGTCAACATTTAGTTGTAAGAATCCCAAAGATAGTCATGACACAACTTGATACAGAAAAGGGTGGAAGTTTTTCTTCTGGTTTTCAGGTTTGCACATTTTGCTCTCATTTTTCTAGTTTCCAGAACCTGGTTTTAGGCAATAAAAGTTCTCTGATGTTAGCCGGCTTAAACAGTAGACGTAAAACTTTAGTTATTAGTGAAACAAATAGAAAAAGGTATTTTTACCTAATTTGGATGCCTTTAACATCCCAACACATTTTCAGTAGGTGCCTAGAGTTTATTTTGCCTCAGGGCCTTCTAGTGTTTGAATCCGGCCATGTTTATTTCACACACTGCTAGCAGGGTGGTGGATAAAAAAAGCCGGTCTTTTCTGTATTATTATGATGAAATCAGACGATGAGTTGCAAGAACAATCAATGTTAAATAACTTCATAACAGATCTTGGAAGTGTACCTGTCCATTCCAGCAGCGGACTCACACCTGCAGTTTAAAGCGTTGATGTTATTCTCCCTATCAGAACCTTCATTATGTGCTCTTTTTAAGTCCTCTTCAAAGTTCTTGTCACTATCTACCTCCTGGTGCTTTTTTCTTTTCTTTTTCCTCTATCTGTACTCTGAACATGTTATCAGCCATTGTCATTTGTCTTTTTTTATTTGTATCTATTCTCTACTCAAGGGAGTTACTCTATCCATCAAAACCAAATTTCGAAAACTCTTTTAAATCTTTTTCTGCCTTCCTCTCAGACGGTTTAGATCTGAGCATTTCATTTTCCCTCTCTGTCTTTCTCTTCTCTTTTCTTTATCAATCTTTCACCTGTTTTTTTCCGGCTGTCCTCGATTCTGTATCCTCCTTTCTCTCTCTCCTTCACATCATTTGTCGTTTCTCTCAGCTCTGTCTAAATCCAAACCCCCTTGTCTCTATGCCGTTGCTGCTTTGATCTTACTCTTCCCTCCTCTGATAGGCAGCCTGTTCGATGGGTGTTGATGTATTTATGTGGATGTACTTTTAGGTATGTCTTCTTTGCATTAATTGGCCCTCCTGTATTTGGCTTGCTCTCCACAGTATTTCACGGCTTTAGAGGAAACATTCTGTCTATATCCTCTGGCTATGAGAAATATCTGCCTGGGGGCTTTTTTAACACTGATCCCAGTATTTTGACAGAGTCGGTAGCTGAGTCTTTTTTTTTTTAGGTTGTTCTTTGGGAAATTTGACAAGTTGTTCTTAGATCATTAGCAGACTATAGTTCTATAGTTCTCTGTAAGTTCTGCACATTAGCTTACACCAGTTTCTCTGTCCAGACACTTTTTAATTAGCAAGGATTTTGTAAAGAACCATGTGTGTCAGGGTAAACTTTTATTTTTAATTTAAAGAAGTTATTTTTTCAAACGTGATCCCTGTACTAACTTATCCACTTATCCTAAATGAAGATAGTTTTACAGCCTTCAAAATGGTTTGTGTGTGAAGAAGAATACTGTAATGATGACAATGACTTTTTTAAGTAGATATATATTTTTTCTGTTAAGGAAACTTGTCTACAGCTTTCTTTAAAGTTGAAATAAATTGTCTGTAAATCGCAGGTGAAACATCTTCATAAACACTTGTGTGTGTAGCCAGGTTTGCCAGTGCTCTGTATTTAAGGTATCCTTTTTGACCATCGGTAGCGGTATGTAGCAATGCAGCAATGTTTCTATACAACAGCTGTTTTGTTTGCATGTTTGGAACATGCATGACAACACTCATGTATGCACACTTACACAATGCATTTCTGCCTCTGTAAAAACAATGTTTTACTGACTGACTATTGTTGAATGTACACGGAGAAATGTAGCAATGCACTGAAGTTTACAGTTTGGTCCCACAATGATGAAGCTTTTTCTATTTAAATGGACTTTCTCCTGCTGTATTTCTTAGTTTGCACATTAGCTTAATCCTCAAGATGTTGTCATTCGTTTTGTGAGTTTGAATGGAGTTTTTTATTCTTGGCTACCATTAGCTTGACACTTTTAGACCTGCATTTTAGATACAACTCTGAATAACTACGCCGTGGTGGAATACAAGTAATACAAATACTCAGGGTTATATTCAACTAACCCTATGTACTGTATTATTCTGTATAATTAAGAAAACCTTAAAGGGATTTCAAAAACTTAAATTCTCAAAACACACTCTTTTTTTTCTTCCAAACTTTGAAGTCAATGTTGTTTCTTTAGAAACCCTGATGCACTGTTCATACAGAAAAGGCTTGGTTGAACTGAATGTTGTTCTTTTTTTAAACTCACTGCAGGTTTAAAGAAAGTTCAATGTTTTTGAGAGGTGAGTCACAATTCAGCTTTGAAGTTTGCAGGCATTCAGACTGTTTTTTCACTCCTTCCACTAAATGTGAAACAAATGCAAGTTTCAGGGAAATTCATTAGTAGACAAACAAGCTAGACACATAATAATTGACAGCCTATTGGAATAAAGAGAACTGTTGTTAGACCTCAAACCGTATTAACCTTATTCAGTGACATATAGATGACACAAACAAGCAAACTGAACTTTTTGTTTTTGCTATGGGATATTGGTTGCCTTGTATGTTTTTGGAAGCACTTTGTACATTTATTGAGAGTAGCTCTGCATACATAACACTTACTATGATGCTTTCATGAGGCAAATGCATGGAGAACAACAATGTGTTCCTCAATCTAACACACACACACACACACACACACACACACACACACACACACTGTTTATGTGTCTGTTCTTTGTACAGCATGCTGAACCCTCTCCTCGCCCTTTTGCTTCACTTTGATGAGGGCACCATCGTCTCACAATAGAACAGAAGGTAGAGAGGATAAAGCTTCTCTGAGCTGGAGCAACCAGAAAGAAAGGGAAGTGATGCTGAGCAAGAGGAAGAGAGAGAGAGAGAGAGTGAGCAAGATCACTATTTATGTTCAATGTGCCAACTTGAGGTAAGTATTTTGTAACATTTGGAAACAAAACTAGTGCTCTACAGCCACTTTCAGGTTGTAATACACAGATTAAATAGCTAAAATTGTGAAACAGATAAAAAGTGAAGTGCAGTTTGTGTTTTATACAGTGGTGGTGAAGTATAATATAATCATTGTGTGTTTACAGAGTAAATTTCTCCTTTGTTGTGATATCCTATAAAAGGCCTTATTATGAGTATGAATGTTTTTAAAGAGAATGGTACTTTTTTTTTTTAGAGTTGTCCAAGCTAAATTATGTAAATATGAGGATCCACCTGTGACATTTCACCAAGCCCGAAATCAGGGGGTACAGATGACCCTGAATCCATGCAAATGGGGCCCTAATTTAGTGATGCCGTTTTTAGTGCTGGTTGAGTTATACTCTTGCAAATGATTTATTTCTGTTGTAGTGTATTGAAATTAGGTAAAGTAACAAAAAAAGTATTTTCAAGTCATGCCCTTCTACTGTCAAAATGCACCATTATCAGTATAGGCGAGTTTAAGGTCGAAGTGGGTAACCACAGGAAAAATAACCTGCACCCATGAATCTATACCAACTTGCACACAGTCAATGTCTGATATTGCCTTTTTCGCCACTGAAAAGCCCTTAATTGAAATGCAGCAAGTGATTTGGCACGAGAGCGACAGGGCTATTAGATATCGCTCTCCGTCAGCCGGGGTTATCCAGCAATGCTTTATTGCTCTGCTAAAACCCAAACACTAAAACAACTGCCAGGCCCCGCTCTGGTCAAGGAAACCATTTCATCACCTGACGGCAGCCATATAGCAGGAGGAATTATTAGAGAGGTGTCAGGGCAGCATGCAGCAAGGGAGGAAAGTGAGGGGGGGGAGAGGTGTTGTAATTTTCATAATGGAGGCGACTGCAATGTGGGAGAAGGATGGGGGTGAGAGAAATTAAAATATACACTATTTGACTATTATACTCCTCTGCAATAGTGTTACTAGAATAATGGTACTCTTTTTATCTTAGGACTTTTGACTCTTGACTGGAAGTTGCTTGAGATGTGAGGAACGGGACTGAGCATTTGATACACAATAACAGTGTAAGTGTAAGAAGTCCTGCTCTTGTGTTCAAAAGAGGGAGAGTAGGATAACAATTGTATCTCATTAGATGTGTATTATTCCATTCCATGACATAGCAGTGACATAGCAGTGTATACAATTTATCTTGACATTTATTATTTTAAAAATGTTACAAAAATCCTGAGTGATTTCCTTTCTGTTTTTTTGTAAAGGGTGCTTTCAGACACTTTTTAAAAAACCATTTGTAATACATTTCCCCTGCTTTCTGAGAGTGGAGAAAGACACATTAACCATTGCTGGTCAGTGACACAATCAACTGAGGGTAAGGGGTAACAAGATGGGCGGGCCCCCAGAGGTGAGAGGTCAAGTCCCGGCCTGACAGATGGAAGAGAGTGGTCAGGACTTGAAGGATGGGGAAGGGATGAAGGATGGACCTGGTTTGGTGATGTGGCAGCCTGGGATATGGATGACCCTCCACACCAATGTGACAGAATAAGGGTCCTCGTTAACAAGGGTTATACCTTTTTCAATTTATATTCAATGGTGTTTTAAAGGCCTGTAGAAACAAGGAAACTAGGGGGGAAATAGACAAAGAAATACTAAACAGAAGAGCATCGAAAAATACTCCCATAGGATAAAAACTATAGTGCAACACATAAATTGAGAAAACCCTAACTCTAAACACATACACCTAGTAGAAGAATGCAGTTCCCATTTTGACAAATCACAGGTTTTAATATATAAATAATATGTATGTGTGGTAAGGTTTACCCAAAGGGGGAACACTTTACATGGCTACTTATCGAAATGTCAACCAGTCCACTGTTTTAAAACTAAAACAACAGATAACAAGATCAGAAATGGTTAAATATCAGGGTTTTGTTGCAAATTCAAACAATCAGAAAATGCAATTTATCATCGCAAATATCCTAAAATTAGATTAAAAAAATTAAGCTTCATAAAGCTCCGTTAGAGAGAAAATCTACATAGAAAGATAATAATGTTGGAATTCTTAAAATAAACATTTTAAGTTAAAAAGTCGTTCTGCGACTAACTGAACCTGATGCCTTCGGTATGAGGCAATTGGGCCAGTAAAGACTGAAAAGCACCAAGATAGACCTCTCCTTCTAACCTACATAACTCAGGATAACAGAAAATGTCAGGATAAGATGCTACAGCGGTCTAATCTCCGGGCCAAAGCGATAACATTCAGCGGGTGAAACCATGACAGATGGGTATTGATCTGCTGGTTGTTGAAGGGGGTTAAAATAGATAACTAGAACACTTTATTGGTATTGATTGAAGAGTCAAAGGAGGGGAATAACTTCTCAAAGAAAAAAAAAAACCTTGTTAAATCATTGTGCAATGAATGTGGATTAGGTTCAGAGGAGAAATAAAACCGAAGATGTTTTATATCATTGAATTGTTAATGTAGGCATTTGGCAAAAGGACACAACCGTTAGCGAGGTATGCATAGATAAAGAAATGTTCCAAATGCATACACACACACACACACACACACACACAATGGCTCAGAAACAACTATTTCATGTTTTCCAAAGCAGTCGACATTTAAACTTAAATTGGTCGACCCTCACACGGCCATGAGACAAAAACAAAACCACGTCAACAAGAACTTCAAATTAAAACGACACATGCAGCGTCCCTAATCTCACACAGCGTCTGACTTTAGACATATCTCTCAAACATACAGACGTGTGGTCATAACTCACCAAAAGCCGACATATTATCTCATGCGTCTTCTCGCTACAACGTACTCAAACTAAAAGTTCCCGGCTACCCATAAACTGTAGTTACCAATTAACCGTGTGTGTGTGTGTGTGTGTGTGTGTGTGTGTGTGTGTGTGTGTGTGTGTGTGTGTGTGTGTGTGTGTGTGTGTGTGTGTGTGTGTGTGTGTGTGTGTGTGTGACATAGATACTGGGAGAGCACAGGGGGTGTCTGGCAGGCCTATCTGCGGCACTGCGATGCGCTAACGTGAAAGAATGCCAGTGTCAATGTGACAGAGATACGGGAAGTGCAGAGCCCGATGGGCCGGGTGAAGGACGATGTCGAGGTCAAGTCCTAAAGTGGTGGATACTCCAACGACTGCCACACATATTGAAGGTGCTGATAACTGTCACACTGTGAGTTATCTCGAAAGGAATTTGTTTGTATTAAATAATGCTAAAATTATGGCCAGCTATGAGAGCAGGTCATTTTTTTAAAGCCTATTCAACATCGTACCCCGGATATACCCCCTTTCCCCCAGTGATTCCTTTCTCTATCACTGAAACACCAGTTATTCTCTCCATCCATCCGAACCTAAGAAAAGTTGCTCTTTTCACCACAACATGGCAAGTGGAAGTCAAGTCTTGAGTTACTCGAGAACTGTCCGGGTCAACACTTGAGTCACTGTAGAAAAGGCAAACCTTAAGTAATTAATGACAAGTGCAAGTGAAGGCTTAAGGTTATTACTGTAGAATTACCTTATAACTTGAGGCCTTATCGCTAGCTCAAGTCATTCAAGACAAGACAAGTCTCAAGTCACCAGGGAAGCAGGCAAAATGCTTTATTGCCACCTTATAGTATATTACGTTATGACCAACCCTCCAAAACCAAGAAGCTATTACATCTACAATCATAACAATTTGAGAAAAACAGCAGATCTTATCAAGCCAGAATTAGAAAGCATTTGACAATGTTGTCCAAAAATGACTTCAAAGTTATATGACTGATTGGCTAGCTCCTGTTTATCATTGTTCAGCGATGTAACAGGTCCCAATATAAGACATGAACAATTTTGCGTCTGAACTCCAACTTGTTGTAGTCTATAACTACGGAAAGAGGGTGGTGGGGGTACTGGGGTGGGTGAGCTATAGGGGATCCGGAGCAGGAACCGACCAGCATTCCTAATGAAGGGCCGATACCGGCCAGGACGGAGTGATGCAGGGTGGGGGGAGGTCATGGGTGGTAGAGGGTGGCCAGTGCAGGGATATGGGGTGAGGTGGGGGGGGGGGGTCTTGGCACTAATCTGTTTATATGACATAACCTCACATGGTCTCTTTCTGTCTGTCTGACTGTCTCCCCACCTCTCTCATCTCTCTCTCTCTCTCTCTCTCTCTCTCTCTCTCTCTCTCTCTCTCTCTCTCTCATCTCTCTGGGGTGGCGTGAGGGGAGGGGGTAGGTAGGGAGTGAGTGGTATTCTCAGCCACAACAGGAGCTCTGTGATGACAGGGCCAGGCCTTGTCACACACCAGACTCTGGTGGCTCCCTTATCAAGCAGAGTGAGCCTTTCATCCAAAACACCCTCTTTTCCCTCCCTATCTCTCTAAGATGTTTCTTGAGGGCACAGCATGTTTATGCACGTAACATGGACAAAGGACAAAAGAAATCAATCATTTACAAATTAGGACAACAATGAATATCAGCCGAGTCAGGTAGAATTGGAATCTCAGGTATTCTTTCCCCTCCCATTTTAATTAAGATTTGTTCCTTGTGTGCTCTGTTCTGTCTCTTTAGTAACCATATTGTTTTACCCTAATTCACAAGTTGTTTGGGTATTTTAATGGACATTTTGAGACATCTATTATTCACATATTGCCACATTATGATTAGAACTCAAGTTTCCTGCATGTCATTTGCACAAACATGCTGGATAAGTCGTGTTCCCTCATCCTGCACACAGGCTGATGACACACACCACACACACAACCCACACACCACACACACACACACACACACACACAACCCACACACACAACATAATCACACGCTGCCCATGCCTCTGGCCTGTTGAAACAAAAGCAGGCCTTGTCTGACCAAGGTCCAGCGGCTTGTACAAGAGGCTTAGGGGACATTTTTCTATTTTGAACAGCTTAATATCTGCAAAGTTTGTCTAATCACTTTGCGTTTAGTTGAGATTTGTGCACCCCCCCCTGCTGGAACCCCGTCCTCACATGCCTACACCCTACCCATGCTAGGCCCTGACGCATGTGCTTAACCGGGGCCATTTTAATTAGGTTATTAGAGTTAGTGCGTGTGGTGTGGTGTGCGTGTGCGTGTGTGTGTGCTGTGTGTTTGTGTGTGTGTGTGTGTGTGTGTGTGTGTGTGTGTGTGTGTGTGGTGTGTGTGTGTTGTGGGTGTGTGCATCAGTGCCCGTAGCTTACAAGCTGATATAATGAAACACGCCAGTAATGAAAGATCAGGACTGCTTTGAAATCAAACCAATCAATTGTTAGGAGTGAACAATAGCCGCTTCAAAAGCGGCTCCACAACCATGCCCTGGACCAAACAACAACCACAAAAACAAAGAAAAAAAAAACAAAACAAAAAAAAAAAAACAAAAAAAAAAAAACAAAAACGAAAAAACCAACAAACACACCAACCAAAAACAAACAACCCCAGAAACCAACCCAAAAAAACCCCCACCCCCCAAAAACAAAAACACCCAAAAACCAACACAGACACCAAAACAAAAAACAAAAACAAAACAAAAACAAAAACCAGTCAAAAAACAACACCACCATACCCAAAAAAACCCCACAACAAACACCCAACCCCCACGCGCGCTCACACCACACTCCAAAACACACTACAAATAAAAAACACCAACCACGCCCACCCTAACCTATAGTTGTTGCTATCTGGAAACCTCTATCTAGTCTGAAAAAATATCATGTTACTAGCCTATAATCTCTCCATAACAATAATACCTACATTATAAAGTCAAGACGGATAACTACACTCACGTAGGGATACCCAAGCTTTCAACGCAAAAATAAATAAAACCAGTAATAAAAACAACACCACAAAACACCATATCAAATTAAAGCCATATTCACTGACACATATATTAAAAAAAACCAACAACAATCAAACATTCTAATTCACACTAAAATTGACTAATGGACAAAACATGACAATCATACAACAACGCTTCACAAATAGTAACTCATACGACCAGACATAATACTGAGGATAAAGAAATGAAAACCCGATATGCAAACTGAAAAGTCTCCAATTTAAGTCTCTTCCATTTGCTTACAGGCGTGAAAACCAAGCATGGACGCTGAGCCAGCCGGTGTGCTGTAGAGACAGCAAGATGCAACTGAAACAATTCTCCCCGTGAAAGGAATTAAACGGCTACACAACAAAGCACGGTTCAAAGGAAGTCACAAGTTGGCCGACGACAAAAGGACAC
>NW_011365161.1:40971-52966 GCF_000735185.1 Notothenia coriiceps | reverse complement strand
TACCTAATTTAAAATAAGTTTAATAATGATGTTAACGTGGGAACGTTTTAAAGGTCACCTATCATGCAATTAGTTTCGGCAATAGCATAGGTCTCAGATATATAATAAAAACATGTCTATGAAGTGTTTTGCTACAAAATACCAAACAGATCACCCATTCTAGCCATGCCTCATACTCCCTCTATTTCACTTCCTGTTACTAAAGTGCTGATTCGGGTATAAAGCTTTAAAAAAAAAAGAAAAAAAGAGGGGGCATAGCTCAAGCCTGCTCATGCGGGACCCGGCAGATACTGTCTAAAATAAATGCTGCGGTGATGAAACGTCAAAACCACATCAAGGATTATTTCTGAAACAGTATGGAGCTCAAAGGCTTTCTCTCTTGCCGGTTATACCACGAGGTGAGTTCCTTTTTATTTCCTGCTTCTTCACACACTGTGCAGTACAGGTTAGCTCTGAGTGTTAGAGATGCTAATGTGAACATGCATCGACCATAGTACGTCCAAAACAGTCGTGCATTGTTTCTGATAGGGCCGTGGGTGTAAAGCCAGCCTACATTTCCGATATTACGTCATATTGGACGCAAATCTGGATCAGCTCCGTTGTAACCCCGTTTTTAGAGATTTGGGTAGGGAGGAAAAGAGAGAGGGTTTTATTTTCTGATGCTGCGTGAGTTCCCCGAAATATTTTTCATGATAGGTCCCCTTTAAAACTACCAAGTTTAGAAGAGGCTGTAACAAATACATATACACAATAAACAACAATATTGACATAAACATAATGGGAAAACCATTGGAAATGCTCCAATGACTCAGTGGCCTATGTTCACAGAGATCAGTAAAAGCCTCCAGCACATGAGAACAATTCATCAAGCTCCCTCTATCCCCCGCCAAAGGGAAACATTTAGCAAGAGTCTGTGAAAAGGTGAAGAGGAAGCAGGGATAGATAAATCTATAATCACCCAAAGCAGTGGTTAGACGACTATCGGAAAAAACATAGTGTGGCCAATCGGTTCCCTGTGCCGTAATGAACCTTTGTGTGCTGCCTGGTTTTTATTTCTGGCCATTGCTTCTGTGAGTGAGAGTTCTGGCCATCTTCGCTAATAGACAAATCACCTTAAATGACATTATATTCGTTTTGTTTGACCTTTTTCACAGGTATTTTCAATAATTTGGCCGATCAGACCTTACTCACCTCGCTGTTACTTTTGTTGTATTATTTGGTTATATTTGATTGTCTTACCTGGGCCATTTCAGCTAAGTGTATTAGCATGCTAACATGCTAACAATCAAAAACTAGACCTGAGGCTGGACGGGAATGTTATTTGTCCTGCAGGTGTTTGGTTATAAATCCAAAGCATTTTGCGTACTTTGTCTTTTTTAAGGAAATTACATTTTGTCTCACAACATATTTCAAATGTCCACAACCAGGCTATTAGAAGTGCTATGCTAATGAGCAGAGCTACATTCAGCCTGAACAAGTCAAAACACCTGTGTAATTGTGCCAGCCCTTTAATTAGACCTTACATTCCACAGTAATCATTTCAACCTGACAAACACAGGTGTAACTAATCACATTCATGACTGCATTCACTTAACAATTACAGCTTTGTTCTTACCACTCCATTGTATTAATGAAGACCAGTTTTGACCGTGTGCAAGGCAGCAGTAAGACAAAAGACGAAATATTGCAAGCAGCATTCTCTTCTTGACCTCTCAGCTTCTAATCAGTAAGAGTAAGTGAAAACACCTGTGTAACTGTGCAGGTCCTTTAATTAGACTTTCACCCACAGTGGGCACTTTCATGTGTCAAACACAGGTGTAACTAATAACATTAACGACTGCATTCAATTAAGGTGAGACAATAGCAGGATGGCAAAGCTCTTGAATTATGTTGGTTCTATGTGATGTTGAGGGAAAGCAAAATAATTCATTACCGGGATCAATATTACCCTTTTTATCCTGCACTTTAAAAGAAACAAGGACTTAAACTACTGTAAGCATGACCAATCCTTTTGAAACAGAAATAGAAGTTCTGTTTATATAATCCTATTTTGTAGGTAAATGTAAATGTTTCCTGGATAATATGGCGTCACTGAGCATTTAGTAGATACATTCATTACCGTTACCTTACTATATTAATTAAAAAAGGAATATATGTAAACCAACGCTATGCACGGTGTTAACCAACTATTGCATTTTTGACTTCCTTAGACCTTCAAAATCGAATTAAGACCTCTGTGAAATCATGGATGGAGGCTGCAGTAAACTTACTTGACACTCTTTATTATCATTATTTTTCCTAAAATAAACTATTATCTGATTCTCTGTGGATCCTCAGTGTGACACCAGGTCAGTTTGGTGTTTTCGCCACAGAATAGCACTCCTGAGGTCTGAGGGAAATGTGGACACTGGGGGTCGAAGTGAATAAAACCTGAGGAGTCATTGTGTGACCTGCTGCGACTGATAAAAAACTAACACACACACACCAAACCCACCGCTGCATTGCAACATACACCAGTACCCTGGGATGTTGCAAAAACTGTATTTTCCTGTACTGCTGCTGTGCACATTAAGTCTAGCTCCAAATATCCCATCTATCTTTGCGTCTTTAATTACAACATATAAGAATATGTATCAGAATTGAGTCGAGGCAATTCACTTCTGCACCATCCCCGCTTGCACTGATTGTATGTGTGACTGCAGCCTTAATCACAGTGTTTCTTAACTTGTGGTGTAAGATAAATTGCCTCTGGAAAGAAGTTTCTGTAATCTGCTCCCGGTCACAGACGGGCATTAAACAGACTGTAATTTTGAATTATCATTGGTCATTATATCTTACATTCTGATCTTATTAATTAACCTGGTGCAGTTTTAAACAACCAACTATCTATTTTTTAAAGGACCTAACTGAGGTTTTCCAGTGACAGAGATTATTCCCCCTCCATGTAATTACCTACTCCCTGACCGTTAGTGTAGCACAGCTCTAACATCACCATTATTATTCTATCCAGCTTTCAAATTTTATCCACAAAGCATATCACTGGCTGCTTGCAGTATGCATTCACTCGTCATCAGCTCACATCTGAGAGGTATCCTCATTTTAATAATACTTAAAGTGAACAATTAATTCATTTGCTCTAGAAAAGTTAAATATCTGCTCTGTTCGGACTAAACATGTGTTTAAATCAACTCGTTGGTCTTGACAACAAACAATTACCATAACTAGTTATCTTCAGAACATTTTCTCAACCAGATGTTTGATTGTAGAAAAACAATTGAGGTGTTTCTGCTGATTTATTCATGGCCGTCATTAAATAAAATCCCATTCACATTTACCTCATCAAGGTGCAAATCCACTACATTTATTTTACTTGCATTCATTTGTTAATCTGCAAGTTATTTGTGACTGCAGAAGTCAAAACCACCTGGACATGTTAAAACCTTGCAGGTGATTCCACTGTAACTCATTAGACCTTTTCCCTTTCTACTCATAGTAACATAAGCGTAGATCAATCTTCTACTTTCAGTTTTGAACTTTGGAAGCTGAAAAGGCTATAAAAAGAACAGTTCTTTGTTTGTTTGTTCTTTGTACCTTCCCTTCTACCCTTGATGTGCTTTTGAGACGTCTCCTTGTATTTAGCTATTAGTGAACTTCACTGCTTCAGATGACCTCCATTATGGTGCCAGCTGTGGATGCTGGATACCTGTAAAAAGCCACTCTCACGCAGAGGAGCTGGTGTCAGGTAGAGGTCACGCCACTCCCCCTGAGATTTTGACTACTTCTGGTTTCCACTTTAACATGGCAGCTGTTGTGATGGCATCCCACACTCACGACCAACAGATGCTAATAAGAAAAAATAAACAGCAGGAGGGACATTTTCTGAGCTGTGTCACCTGGGGCAGGAATGGAGCCAGGCATTAGCTTCATAAGGACAGATATATTAGAGGCATCCGGCTAAATGGCAGCCTGTAAATGCGTTCAGACAGTGGCTTAAAATTGGGGCATTAATGTGTTATTGCTTATTAGAGCCCCCATGTGTTCCAGCCTCAGGGACTGAAGGGCTCACATGCAGTGCATGCTTTTACACTGTCAGCTTATTCTTGTAATTGTGAGGACAATTTCAATTCCGGGGGAAACACAAATTGTACCTCCTTAAAACTCAATGCTGGTGGTCAAGGAAAAAATGCAATTTAGCAGTAGAGTATGGAACGTTGTTTCTCTGTTTCTCTAATTTTAAGCACTCAGATGTGGTGCATTGTGATCTTTCTTTACATTAGATCTTTGTACTGATGCTCCCTCAGAAAAACCATGAAAGAGAAAAACTAAAAAAAATGTTAGCATTTCAAATGAGTCACCTATTTTTGACAAGTTTGCGTAGCTTATAAAACAGATTTAGTGACAGACTGCTCATGATTTAGTTTACTCAGAGAGCCATAGATTTGCTTTTCAACAACAGAGCCAGTGAAAAACAATGTACGTGGGTGTGGTGATTTAATTAATATTTGTCTCTATCATGGGGCTGTTTATATCTGGCATTTGGAGTGGGTGATGATAAGGACTCAGGTGGCTTTGTTTTCACTCTGTGAACCTATACCGCTGATCAAAGCAGCCTGCAGAAAAACAACATTTAAAACAAAGTCCAATGTTATTTGTTAATAAGAACAAGATGGAGACCTGAACGACCAAGAAAGCTAATTAGAGAGCATTATACGAGCTAATTAACTCAATAAAACTTTCAAATAACCTCACATGAGGAACTTTATTACCACCTACGCTGGAGTCTTAATTGTAATTTGTGAATGTGTGAAGCATTGAGGGAAAAATTTGCCTATGACAACGCAGGGCAAATACGTGGCTTTTTAAAGATGTTGCTCGCACAATTGTGAAAGTAATTAGGGCCTGATCCGCCTTAAAGGTGCAATGTGTGAAGGTGACCTCAGTGGGAGCAGTTCAGTGCTGGGATTTATCAGAAAAGCCATGATTAAGTGTTGATGCTGCTCAGACAGACTTATTAAAGTAATGACTGATTAAACAGGCTGCAGTCCAACTCCAGCTCAGAACAGCTCTCCGTTGTTTAAAAAAATAACAACATATTACACAGTTAAATATGACTGCATGGTGGTGCAGTGGTTTACACTATAGGCCATCTTCTTCATGTTTTCACTATGTTAGCAAGGGTTCTCTGGCTTTCTACTGCACTCAGGTTAAGTTCATTGTTGACTTTAAATTACAGAAGGTGTGGATGGGAACATTAATGGTTGTCCTCCAATGATAATGGCCTAGCACAACAGAGTGAAATTCATTTTCAAGATGTCTTCACGTTCCAATAATTACGTACTCTTGAATTTGAGAATTTGAAAAAAGACAGAATAAGTATCAAATAAAAATGAGTAACCACCTAACATTTACACTTTTTACAAACCCTGGTTTCGTTACTGGCAGGTCTAAGACATATTCTATTTGCAACGGGAAGGGATCTATTTTCCGTTTTAAGCAGTTTGTGCCATGACTAAAAGAAATCCCATATAGATGCTAATTTAGGTGGAAAAGGGGTGTAAGGGGTGACCTGTCTTTGATGTATCCCACCTTTACCCAACATCAGCTGAGATGATAAGTGGTAAATGGTAAATAGACTGCATTTATCAAGTGCATTGCGACACCTCAAAGCGCTTTAAACAATTCAGCATTGACCCATTGCATACTTTCATCGGAAGTTGGGTACGAAGTATTTGAAGATAAATAACATACCCTTTTTTTCCCTAAAATGTGTGTGTTTAAAACATGGGAGGACCTGCTAAAAATAGATAATAGAATCCTTTCCCATTGTGTTTGAATATGTCTTTCACCTGGCAGCACCAAAAGCAGGGTTAGTAAAGAGTGCAATAATGACTTGCAATACACGTTAATTCCTTTTTATATGTAACTTATTCTGTCTTCCTCAAATTCTGTAGCATCAAATTTGAGGAACTGCCCAGTAAAAACAACATGTAATATCGCCCATGCGGAGAAGTTTGTCTCTTGTTTACTCAATTTCAAGCATTTCCTTCAGCCTTTTAATTTCCAGCTCCTACCACCTAGCTGCAGGTTTCCATGTTCTTGTTATTAGTAATTGATGTTGTTGCCGCATTTATTCATGTATGTGAGTTTAAACCCCACAACAGTGTTGCAGGAAGTGTTGTCATCACAGCATCATGCTTCTGTCTTCCTGTGTAACACCCTGTAAACAAGCCAGGAACACCTGTTAAAACATACATACAGCTGATTAGACCTTAGAGCTTAGTTGCTACATAAATTTGCACATCAAATGAGGCAGAAATAAGAATGCTTTAATATATGGAAATCGTGTATCCATGTCAAGACACACACTGCCGTAGAATCTTTGCTCATTTATGCATAGCTCAATGAATGGCCTCATTAGAATAACTGGTAATATGTTACAATGATTATGGCAGGACATTAGTCAGCTCATTTGCGTCTTGTTTGTGGTTGTGAAGCAAATTGACCTACAGGAACATTCAGGACAAACGCTGCAACTTCAACATATTCTGAAGTTTTAATAATGATTTGAAGAAGTCAAGTTTTTATGCCCAAGTTTATTTGGTAAAGCAATGCAAATGTTAAAGTTTTAGCAACTGGAGATGAAGAAGTAATACAGTATATAGTTTTATAAGATGGAATATTGAAGTGGAGCAAAAGAAAAAGCAATTATAAAGCCCACATTGGCTGGCAACCCTTGGATAACAAGCATAACTTTCTGCCTTCTGTATCACCACTTACACGCCAACGTAGATGTGGAGTTAAACAAAGGGAATTGTAAAAGAGGGTGGTAGATGAGGCAGTTAAGTCAAGAAACATAGTAAAGTGAGGAGACAGAGAGGAGCAGAACAAGAGAAGAAAATCGAGATGGAAGAGGTTTCGGACTGACTGTCAAGCAGGTATAAAGATGTAACTGTGGAGAAAAATGAGAGGGAGAAACAGCTGGAAGGAAGATGTAGAAACAACATAGAAGCAAAGGCTGTTTGTGATGTGTGTTGAGCCTTCTGCGGTATTTGAAACGCTGGGCGACTGCATGTTCCTGTGTTCAGTGTGCTGTTGTCAAACCCTGCTGGGGCTGCAGGGGTAGAGAAGCATGGGATGGCAGCTGTAGCAGTATCTATGCTGTGTGTGTGTGTTTGATGTGGCTGTGAATGCCTCCTTGGTTTTAGCTGTGTGTGTGTGAATGTGTTTCTCTCCATGTGGCAACCTAGGAATTACATTCAGGCTACGCTCACACTGTGTGAACACAAATAATATTGAATCCACTTATTTGTGGTCCAAATCTGATACGGGTCGTTTTTTTTGCGATTTGACATCACAATTATGCACTGGTAAGAGTCTTGGGGAGCGACAATTAGAAATGTAATCTGTTTCCGTGAAGCTGCCATGATCATGTCCCTATCTTGGCTTTGAATACGCCTCAACATGCAAACTTGACATCCCAACACATTTTAGATTAAAGAGATGTTACAATTATGAGGTAGTATACAGAAAAAACAGGGATTGAGAGACCCAGTATGCAACATCAACATGAGGATTAGATATTTGTTAATTATATTTATTTTCAACGTTTCAACATTCCCTTCAGCACTGGTCATAATCAGCGGTCACCTATGGAGATATCCTGTGTTTAATCAATCCACCCTTTCCTAAGCTCTCTTTCTGATAAAAAAAAAATGTTTGGAACACCTTTTGAAAATGTTAGCGCCAATTGCTGTCGTGTCAACTGACCTGTTAGCATAAATGTCAATATTTTATTAAGCACCAACAAAAAAAGTGTCATGTTTATTGTCCATCAGGACACAGATGCATATTCCATTAAAGGTACAGCTGTAAAATACCAACATGCAACAAGAATCACGTCAGCTTGAGACAAATACCCAGTAGAAATAGTTGTTTACCCTGAAAGGTAGAAAACGCTTGGCTATCCATGTGCTGACAACACAGCTGAATGCCTTCAGGTGTTTAAAACATAATATCAAACTGTGCATGTTCCTGTGTGTGTTTGGGGCAGAAAAAGGAGGGTAGAGTGAGTTGTGTCCCTTTAGGGGCTTTCCCTGGCAGAGCTAGTGGGGTGTTGACAGTCTTCCTCCCGGCCTCCGCTCACCGTCAGACTGCTCACTAACAGCTGCTTCATGCCAAACACATTTTCTTCATCAGTCTCTCTTGTTCTTCCTTTCTCCCTTTCTTTCTTTCTTTCTTTATCCTTATACCACGGTCTTACTCTGGTTCCTTTCCTGATCCTTTTTCTGTCCATCCTCATTGGCGTTCATTTCGGAATACTCTCTTTTCCCATTAAATCTTTTTAAATCAAGCAGTTCATGTTATCCTTTATTCCAATATGTTTCCCATTCTTCTTTCTCATTCATTCAATCAAGCATCTATCTTCTCCTCTGTCATCCTTACTTTAATCACTTCTCCTTACAAAAGCCATCCCTCATTTATTCCCTTAATTATCCCTTTTGCTAACTTTCTATCTCCTTCGTCCCTGTGCTAAGTTTTCCCCTCTTCTAAAGTCCTTCCTCTTCCTATTTGTTCCCTTAAAGTCCTTCATCCCTTTTCTATTTCCCCCTATCCCTTTTCCTTTCCTTCTTCCCCTCCCTCACCTTCTGTACCTCTTCACTCCTCTCCCTGCCTTTCATTTAAAGCTTTTCGGGGGCTCTGCTTGATTCTTCCTCTGTCCTCCTTACTCCAGTCATCTTCTTCAAATAGAAAAAGGGAGGAGAGGCATGGGAGGGAAAATGAGAAGGAGTGAAAAGAGAGAGGGTGTGATTACTGTTATTAAGTCATTAAAACAGTAGCCTAATTGAATTGACAAGCTGTTAAGTAATTGTCTCTTTTTGCTCCCATCCATTATTCAGTTCTCGACTGCTGTTATGACAGCAGCGTGATGCTTATTATAAGTCTGCTTGTGTGTCTTGTGTGTACTCATTGTCTGTATTTACTTGACAGTACTCACAATGAGCTTTTATGGGTCTAAATGAACAAGTGCATTAATAATCGGTTCAAATGTTGTGCTAATCCAGGGAATCCCAAATAGTTTTCGACCAAAAGATTATGACAAATTTCCCACAAACGTTCCATTTTTTTGTGCCTGGAGTTTTGGTCTTGGTTCACTCTCACAGCGTTGTTTCCAGCTTTACAGACACATTTCTAAATGCCAGCTTTAACCAGTTGTTACAAACTCTGACCCATTACAACAAAGCAATAGTCATTTTCTCTAGCATATTTTGGAAGTATACAGGCCTTTACAAGAAAAACAGCAGAGGACAGTTTCAAATGATAAATATTTTCGGAGGAAAGATATTTCTTTCTGGTTCAATGTCAATCATTTTGCCTCCCCTTGGATTTAGTCTGTGACCCAGGTTTGAAATAACTGCCTTAATGCAACATATCTGAATATGAATTGTATTTATATCATTAAAAGCATACAAACAATACCAATATCAACAATGTTGGTGGCTTTATTATAGGTATTTGTATAAATAATGTGTGTACAATACAAATTCCTTATGTGCAAATTGTATAACATGTATGTTGCCTGAAAAGTTATCTTGGGCTAGAAAAGTATTCTTTTTTAATTCCAGTCACACACTCGATTGGTAATCCTAGTGAGAGACAAAGCTTTCCCTCTTCCATACTTCCAGCTGCCAATAATGAGTGACACTGCGCAGTATCTGTCTGCTGATTGGCTAATTTCTTCTGCAAACTCATCATCTAAAGGCCCCTCACTGCGTCACTGTGTGCACAGCCAAGGATAGCACAAACACCAACAATATCTGGCAGGTGTAGCCTCACTGAGAAATGAGCCAAGTGTGTATAGCAATATAGCTTAGTGAGAGAGCAGATGCACAGAAACGCACAAACTCCCTCAGATATGATTATTCACAATGTGTGCAGGTGTGGAGAGGGAGAAAATGTAAATACAAGAAAGAAAACTAATACTGTGTCTGGGATGGAAAGAGTTATGGATCCTCAAGCATAAGTCAATAGAACAAAGGTCAAGTAAAATGCCCACAAGACACTTCTTTTGTATAAATGAACCACATAACATGTCAAAATCAACCCAAATGGTTCAAAATCACTCACCACAGGGCCTTCATGTCCAAACAAATAATATATTTTTGATTATCAATTGTCCTATACTGAAAGCTGTTGATTTTAATTACACTACATAAAAAAAAAGCGAAACTAAGGACAAGAGTTGAAAATTAGAAATGTATATACACTCAGCCTCTTAACTTCATGCTCTTTATTGGATTTAAAATTATGTTAATGCTTATGAATATCAAATATATCTAATTATCAAGAGATCAAGACAGTATAATCCATATAAATTCAAAAAATTCAAAAAAGAAGAAAGAAATTCAACCCAATATATATCTGTTAGCTGATCTAATGTAGTTGCTGGAACATCATCATCTGAAAGAGAACAAACTGTACGAGTCTTCACTTTTTGAGACACAGCGGGGAAACCAGTATCCTCATTAACCACATGGTTTAAAGATCATCAGCACTCACTTCAGACGCTGGTCCAAGCTCTAATATGATTATCATTTTTAATCCAGCAGTTTGCATTCAGCTGCTGACTCTCACTCTGGATCTCTCGCAGTAATGTGAGAGCTCTCACTTCTGCTTAAGTACTCAGGTTGGAGAAGTTAACTAAGACACGTTATGAAGAGGACACACAGAAATATCACCTTCCCGTCTACCCACACAATTACACACATTAAGACATTCAGGATTAATAATAGTTAAGAATAAAATATTCAGATTCTGACACTTTTAGGAAACTACAAGATTATACCCATTGTTGTTTTGCTGCTGTTGCTGATTTTGCTCTTTTTTGGGGGGGATTAAAGCGGTTTTACGATGACCGCCAAACAAAATCCAAGGAGTTTCCCTTTTAAACAGCAATACTTGTCTGTGTCAGTCTTCATAATTTACAGAGAACATTTTACATTTGGTAAAAGCACAGCATGACATGGATTACAAAGCAAGCATGAGCCGGTTCATTATTTGGTGATTAGCAACTATTTTTCCATTCATTCATTTGTCTAACTGGCAGATGTCAGATGTCGCAGTCTCCTAAAGCAGGGGTTCCCAAACTTTGCCATGCCAAGGACCCCCATATAGCATTATTCTCTGGCGGGGACCCCCCTGTTGCATTTTTTTTTTTTAAATGATGTGTACAAGTGCCTCGCGATGGAGCATGCAGTGTGTTGCCACTACAATTGGGGCCTTCTGCCTGATCGAAGCTGTCACTCCGCTTTCTTTGCCTGTCATAGCCCCACTGCCCCATCTGAACACACACCCACACAACGAGACCAGTCAAGTCCGTTTGAGATGATGTACTCATCTAAAACTTGGAAAATGTCTCTTCATGTAGTCCTACCTTCCAGTGCTTTGCAAAACAATATTTCCTCTACAAAGTTGTCTTCTGAAATAAATCTGATGTATGCAAGCAATTCTGCGACATTTGCTACATCCGTGCTCTCATCCAGCTGCAGAGTGAAATATTCACTAGCTCTCACTTGCTCCAAAAGCTGAGCAGATACTCAGTTTCACTCTCAGTAGCGGCAGCATGATTCTGATTGGCTTGAAGGGCGGTCGTGTGATTCAAAAACAAAAAATATGAAAAAATTGGCATCAAAGGACACATAGATTGATAGATATGCAGTTATTAATAACATAAAAAAAAAAATATCAAACTTAAAATAAATAAATTCCTGTTTCCCTCAAACTTTGAGTGACCCCCCTAGCGCCCCCTGGCGGCCCCCAGGGGGTCGGGTTCCCCATTTTGGAAAACACTGTTCTAGGTAATCATACATCCTGTCATGTACACAGCTACATTGAAAGTAATATGAAATAAACAGTTTACAAAATACATCAACCGTTTGTTAGCCTCTCAAAAATTTCATCCCAATAAAGTGCTGGTTTCTCTGTTTCCAGGTGAGCT